>NW_024503235.1:1569638-1575272 GCF_017590055.1 Onychostruthus taczanowskii
ATGGGATGGGATGGGATGGGATGGGATGGGATGGGATGGCATGGCATGGGATGGCATGGGATGGGATAGGGATGGGGTGGGATGGGATGGCATGGCATGGCATGGCATGGCATGGGATGGGGTGGGGTGGGGTGGGATGAGCAGGACCCGCTGCTCCCAGCGGCCCAGCCCAGCCCTGGCCGCGCTGGCCCAGCTCTGCCTCCCTGTGGCCCAGGCAGCTCCGACGGGCTCTGCTGCCGCCTGGGCAAGCCCTGCCGGACGCAGAAGCCGCAGAAGCCGTGGTGGCAGGACGAGTGGGAGGTGCCGCGGGAGTCGCTGAAGCTGGTGGAGAAGCTGGGAGCGGGGCAGTTCGGAGAGGTCTGGATGGGTGAGTCGGGGTGAAACTGGGGCACCAGAGTGAGCAGCGGGATCCTCCAGCCGGGATCTCACACGGAGCAGCAGCACAGCCCACGGTGTGGGACTGCGGCTTTGAGGGTCCTGGAAGAAGGCAGAACCCAGCCCAAACTTCCCTTTTCTCCCACCCCTGCATCCCTGCTCTGCTGGTGGAGTCGGGGGGATGTGTGGGGTCGTGGAGCTGCTGGCTTTGTCCCCACCTGGGAGTGTCCCTTGTGGCTGGAATGCCGGAGCAGCTGTGGGGGCTTGGAGGGAGATCCAGCCACAAAACCCCTCCTGCTCCCGGAGTGCTGCGGTGGGGAAGCCACCGGGGCTGCCCTGCTCCCCTCCATCCCTCCCTGCTCCCCTCCATCCCTCCCCGTTTCCCTTTATCCCTTCCCTCCATCCTTTCTGTCTGTCCCAGCCCACTTCTCTCCATCCTTTCTCTCCATCTTTTCCTCCCATCCCTCCCCGTTCCCCTCCATCCTGCCCCACAGCCCTCTGGAGGGTCTCAGCTTCCACTCCCACAGCTTCTGCCTGTCCCACCAAGCCCCCCCAGTGCTCCCAGCACTCCTCCAGCCTCCCCTCGCACCCCAAACCCCGCTCCTCACCCCCTGCTCTCCCCCTGAACACCACACACAGAACCATCAGTGCCTGACCCCTGCACCACCGAGCTAGGATCACCCCAAAACCCCTCCAGCCCCACCACAACGGCGTTTTGGGCCCTGAAACTCCATCTCCAGCCAACCTTTACACCTCCCACCCAACTTTTGTAACTTCCAACACCTCCTCCTCAGCTGGGGGTGCTCCGTGGAGCCACCCTCCCTGGCTGCCACCGCTGCCCGGTGTCCAGATCCCGTTTTTCCCCGTTTTTTCTCCCAAGGCTTCTACAACGGGCACACGAAGGTGGCAGTGAAGAGCCTGAAGGCTGGCAGCATGTCCCCCAGTGCCTTCCTGGCCGAGGCCAACCTGATGAAGCAGCTGCAGCACCCGCGGCTGGTGCGGCTCTACGCCGTGGTCACCAAGGAGCCCATCTACATCATCACCGAGTTCATGGAGAAGGGTGAGGAGCCCCGGGGGCTCCAGGTGCTGCCCCAGCCTCAGGGCTGTGGCCACAGAGTTTTAAGGATGGAAAAGGTCTTTGGGATGAAGTTCAAGCTGTGAAAAATCCCTACCTAAACAGGCAGAGAGCTGGGTCATGGGCATTGTGCTGGCAAGGGTGGCCGAGCCTGGCGTGGTCCCTGTGGCTCAAATTGGGTCATGGGCATTGTCCTGGCAAGAGTGGCTGAACCTGGGGTGATCCCTGCCACCCAAAGTGGGTTCTGGGCATTGTCCTGGCAAGGGTGACCAAGCCTAGGCTGGTCCCCAAAACCTGGGGTGACCCTAAATGAGTCCTGGGCATTGTCCTGGCAGGGGTCACCAATCTTAGGGGGGGGTCTCTGCCACCCAAACTGGGTCCTGGGTGTTGTCTTGGCAAGGGTAACAGAGCCTGGGATGGTCCCTGCAAGGTGGGGGTGGCACAAATTGGGTGCCACAAGGATTGTCCTGGCAGGAGTGACCAAGGCCAGGGTGGTCTCTGTGACATTGGGGTGACCCCAGTTGAGTCCTGGGCATTGTCCTGGCAAGGGTGGCCAATCCTGGGGTGTTCCCTGCCACCCAAACTGAGTCTTGTGCATTGTCCTGGTAGGAATGACCAACCCTAGGCTGGTCTCTAAAACCTGGGGTGACCCAGGCTGTGTCCTGGGCATTTTCCTGGCAGGGGCAGAGCTCTGTGCAGGTCATTCCTTAAACTCCTCCAGGTGACTGCAGCACCTCCCAGTGCAGGCTCCAAAACCACTCAAAATGAAAGATTGGCAATGTGGAAATTTGTTAATTTTAGAGATTCCTTTGCCTCCACCCTGGGGAAGCTTTGCCTTTGTTCTCCTCCCACCTCCAGCTTGGGCAAAAAGGATTTTTATGTTCTCCTGACCACATTCCCAGAGCTTTTTGGGGGGGGACAGTGCCCTTGTGACCCCCCAGGAGTTGAGAACTGCTCCTTTCATCTCAGGCAGCCTCGTGGACTTCCTCAAGACCTCGGAAGGAGTCAAGCTCAGCATCAACAAACTCCTGGACATGGCAGCACAGGTGAGGGGGGAGCAGAGAGATGGGGATGGAGCTGGGAGAGCTCTGCAGGGCTGGAGCCGTTAATTAACAACTGCAATTCATTAATAATTACGAATCCCAGATCGCTGAAGGCATGGCTTTCATCGAGGCCAAGAATTACATCCACAGGGACCTGAGGGCCGCCAACATCCTGGTCTCGGACACTTTGTGCTGCAAAATCGCCGATTTTGGGCTGGCCCGGCTCATCGAGGACAACGAGTACACGGCTCGGGAGGGTGAGCCCCGCCCAGCCCGGGGGTCACCGGGCTTGGGGACATCGGGAGAGGGTCCCGCAGCCAGCCCGGCTCTCCGGGGAGCTGCAGGGGAGGGATGCAAGGATGGTTCTTTTTTTTTCCTTTTCCATCTCGCCGCAGCTGGAGCGGGGTGGCTTTGGGTGCTACCGCAGGCTCAGGGGGCTCAGCCACCAAAGCCAGCCGGTGGCCAGGCAGCGACAGAGCCCGGCTTGGGGACTGTCACACGGGATTAAAGCGTGATTCCAGCTCAGCCTGGTCGCTTCATCCCCTCCCAGGAGCCAAATTCCCGATTAAGTGGACGGCGCCCGAGGCCATCAACTACGGCACGTTCACCATCAAGTCGGACGTGTGGTCCTTCGGCATCCTGCTCACCGAGATCGTCACCTACGGCCGGATCCCGTATCCAGGTCGGGATTTTGGGGCAGCTGCGGGGCTGGCCCGCCCTCGGTGTGTGTGTGTCTGTGTGTCCGTGTGTGTCTGTGTGTGTGTGTGCATGCAGAGCCGCACGCACGCCGCTGCCAGCCTGGCTCCCTGCCCGCCCGGCAGCACCGGAGACACGCGGGGAGGGGTTCGGGGGGGTGGAAAGGGATGGAAAGGGGTGGGTGGTCCCCCCTATCCGGGGTTTGGGAGGGTGGGGTGGTACCTGTGACCCAAAGTGGGTTCTGGGTGGGGTGTCCAATCTGAGGGGGGGCCCTGCCACCTAAAACTGAGTCCTGGGCATGGTCCTGGCAAGGGTGACCAAGCCTGAGGTGGTCCCTAAAACCTGGGGTGACCCTAAATGAGTCCTGGGCATTGTCCTGGCAAGGGTGACCAATCTTAGGGGGGGTCCCTGCGACCCAAACTGGGTCCTGGGTGTTGTCCTGGCAGGGGTGGCCAAGCCTGGGGTGGTCCCTGCCACCCAAACTGGGTCCTGGGTGTTGTCCTGGCAGGGGTAACCAAGCCTGGGGTGGTCCCTGCAAGGTGGGGGTGGCACCAGTTGGGTGCCACAAGGATTGTCCTGGTAGGAGTGACCAAGCCCAGGGTGGTCTCTGTGACATTGGGGTGACCCCAGTTGAGTCCTGGGTGTTGTTCTGGCAGGGATGACCAACCCTGGGGTGGTCCCTGTGACCCAAACTGGGTCCTGGCAGGATGACCACCCCCAAGGTGGTCCCTGTGCCCCAAACTGGGTCCTGGCAGGGATGACCAACCCCAGGGTGGTCTCTGTGACATTGGGGTGACCCCAGTTGAGTCCTGGGTGTTGTCCTGGCAGGGATGACCAACCCCAGGGTGGTCTCTGTGACCCAAACTGGGTCCTGGCAGGGATGACCACCCCCAAGGTGGTCTCTGTGACCAAAACTGGGTCCTGGTAGGGATGACCACCCCCAAGGTGGTCTCTGTGACCCAAACTGGGTCCTGACAGGATGACCAACCCCGGGGTGGTCCCTGTGACCCAAACTGGGTCCTGGCAGGGATGACCAACCCAGGGGTGGTCCCTGTGACCCAAACTGGGTCCTGGCAGGGATGACCACCCCCAGGCCCACCACGGGGGTGACCCACCCTGATCCCCACACACACTGCCCTCCCTCCAGGCATGACGAACCCCGAGGTGATCCAGAACCTGGAGCGTGGCTACCGCATGCCGCAGCCCGAGCAGTGCCCGGGGGAGCTCTACGAGCTGATGAGGCAGTGCTGGAAGGAGAGCCCCGAGGAGCGCCCCACCTTCGACTTCCTCAGGAGCGTCCTCGAGGATTTCTTCACCGCCACCGAGGGCCAGTACCAGCAGCAGCCCTGAGGGCTCGGGGTGCTGGGGGTCCCCACACGCCCCACCTTTGGCTTCCTCAGGAGCGTGCTAGAGGATTTTTTCAGCGCCACCGAGGGCCAGTTCCAGCGGCAGCCCTGAGGGCTCGGGGTGCTGGGCGTCCCCACAGACTCCATGGCCGCCGCTCTGTGAGGATTTGAAGCGCTCCAGAGTTCGGGGAGCAGCAGCTTTGACTCCTTCAGGAGGGGCTGGAAGGCCGGAGCAGACCCCCAAACGCTGAAGGGGTGGCACAGGGTGCCCAGAGGGTGCCCAGGCTGCTGTCCCTGCCCTTCCCAGGGGGAACATCCAGGCTCCAGCCCCTCAGGGCTCGCCTCACCCCGCTCCGCCCGTGCCCCCTTCACCCGCCCGGGGATGGCTGCAGCCCCCTCAGCAGCGCTTGGGGGGCACCCCTTGGCTGTGGGACGACGCTCCTTCTCCCCTCAGGGCGTTTGCAGGACCCGCCCCGCAATCATTTTGGGGAAATAAAGGCATTTTCAGCGCCGGGGGCCTCGCAGGGCCGGGTTGCCATGGGGTGGGGTACGCGGGGTGATGCTCACGGCGCACGGACCCCAGTTGGGGGCACATGGACCCCACTCGCACCAACCCACCCTGGGGAGCCCCTGGGACCCCCGGGACCCCCCTGAACCCCCCCCAGCCCTGGGAGCCCCCACATGGGCCAGCCCTGCCCTGGGGTCCCCCCTCCCCCTCTACTCTCTTGCCCCCCCATAGCGATGGTACAGCCTTCCCCCCCGTCCCCCGCCGCAGTGGTACAGCCCAAGCGCCCCCGGCGCTCAGCCTAACTTGCTAGGTGCCGCTGCGGCTTGCGATTGGTCAGCAGGCGGGAGGGGGCGGAACGAAGATATGCGATTGGGCAAAACGGCGCGGGAGGCGGGGCCGCGGGCCCGGGGCGGGCAGGGTTGGTTGCGCGGCGCGGCGGCGGGTCGGGCGCTGTGAGGGGAGGCAGGAAAATGGCGCTGACGCAGGGCACGAAGCGCAAAGTCTGCTACTACTACGATGGTGAGGGGCTGCGGGCACCCGCCGGACACGCCGGGCCGCGGGGGAGCCGTCCCGGGGCGGGGGGGGGTGGTG
>NW_024503235.1:1575379-1651910 GCF_017590055.1 Onychostruthus taczanowskii
CACTGAGGGAGGATGGGGGTGCTGGGAGTGGGATGGGAGGTTGGTAATGGGGGATCATTAGGGTCACGGAGGTGAGGGGGTTTAAAGGTTTTGGTGGGGGGTGTTGGGGGCATTGATGGACAGGGACGGTCAGGGCGTGGGGTCAAGGGTTGTGTGGGGGTTTTAGTGGGGATGAGGGGATAGGAAGCGTGGGGGGGCATGGCAGGGTTATGGGGAGCACTGGAGAGGAGAATGGGATGAGTGGGGGAAGATCAGAGCTGTGGGGGCATGGGGAAATGTGGGGATTTGGGGGAAGATCGGGGGCATGGGGAAATGTGGAGATCTGGGGGAAAATCAGAGGAGTGGGATGGGGAAATGTGGAGATCTGGGGGAAGATCAGGGGCATGGGGAAGTGTGGGGATCTGAGGATTTGGGGGAAGATCAGGGGCATGGGGAAATGTGGAGATCTGAGGATTTGGGGGAAGATCACGGGGATGGAATGGGATGGGGAGGTCTGGAGATCTGGGCATTTGGGAGTTGGGAAAGGCAGGGAAGACTCCGGCTTGGTGAGAAGAGCTGGAGGCCAGGAGAGGCTTTGGGTGCTGAGATGTTGGAGAAGGATTTGGGGAGGTGCTGGACGGGCTCTGAGCAGGACAAACCACTCCTGGGACAGCGTTTTGGGCTCACGAGGGGACAGAAGGGATTTGGGATTGCGTGGCTGTGTGCAGGGAGCTCCTGGCCAGGAACATCCTTCAGCTCTGCCTCTGCAGTGTGCATGGCTCCTTTTGGGGCAGCAGAAGGAGCAGATCCCAAAGGCTCACGGGGTGTCCTGTGGGGCTGGGGACTCCCAGTCCTGCCCCTCTCCCTTTCCCTGCTCGTTTTGCACTGGCTCTGTGCTCACCTTGTGTCACAGACTCTGTTCCAACACGGTTTTTAGCCTGAAATCAAATAAAAACTTTTTCTTCTTGCTGCTTTCCCCCCTCTAAGGATGTGCCCAGTGCAGGAGGCTTTTCCAAATCCTGTCCTATTTTTTTTTCCCCTCTAAAAATGGGATTTTTTTTTCCCCCTCAAATGGGAGGTTTTCAGCTCTGCTGGGTTATAATTTTTTAAGGCATCCAGTTATATCTGAAATGTGAAATAAGCAGTTGTTTTGTTTGAAATGCTGCTGCCCTGCAGGTCTTTGCTGCACAAGAATTTCACAAATTCGGGTTCCATACTTTGTGGTGAGGTTTTAGTGCTCTTTATTTATTATTTTTTCTTTTTCACTGTTCTTTTCTGAGCAGCTTTTGAACATCCACAGCTGAGGGGTAAAAAGCTGCTTTTACTGAGAGGAAATAAATAATTTGTTCATTTGAGCTTTTTATTTTCCACACTGGGAGGTTGAAACAGCTCAACCTGCTGCTGGGAATTCCCTAAATTTCATGAGCTGAAGGAACTGGGGTCCTTCCTGCAATCCTGAGGGGCTGGGGGAAGGTTTGGCTGGAATTTCTCCCCTCAGAGCTCCCCGTGGAGGGATTTGTTTAACCCCTGCTAAGTTCACACTCCTTAATCTGCTCTGACGTCCAGGAGCAGCTGAGCTGAGCCAGGGATCCACGGGGCTTGGGATGTGCTCAGCACAGGGAGCAGGAGCTCAGGGCTGGCTTTTTAAAAGCTTCACTGAGTTCTGTGCTTGCATTTTCTAGGCAGAGCCTCAAACATCTCTTGCAAGTTCCCCAAATCTTGATTTAGAGGTAGTAAAATGCATCCCTAAAACTGGCAGGGTGGATTGCCAAAATTTCAGAAAATAGAATTATTTTCGGTGGGGAAAAAATTGTGTTTCACTGAAAAAAAAAAAAATTGTGTTTGCTGAAAGAACATTCCCCCAGAGCTCCAGAGACAGGTCAGTCCCAGCAGCAGGCTTGCCTGGATGTGGGATTTGCACTTCTGGCATCTCCTTTTCCTGCCTGAAAACAGATCCATGTCCAGAGGAGGAAAAACTGCTTCTGCTGAAGGTGGAGAGTGCTGATGAAATATTAATTCTGCCCTCTGAGTCACTGGCCAGACCGGATTGGATCTGCTGCTGCTTCCCAAAAGGAGCAGGAGCAGCTTGGTCTGGTTTCCCAGGAAAATGAGGCTTGGGAGAGAGAGATTCCTGCTCCCTGCAGCCAAATCTGAAATCTGAAAGGGAAATCCCCGTGAATTTCAGGGAAATGAGTGCCCCTGGGAAGGGAGGTGGGATAAAAACCTCGTTTATCAGTGAGGTGGGAGCTCAGTTTGGAGCAGAAAATCCACGTGGGGAGGTGACTCTGTTCCCCATGTCCCATAAAATAATGCCAGGGGGGTGGCTGGAAAGGCCTGGGGATCCTCTGGGGGATTTGAAGGAATAAAAAGGGGTGAAAAGAAGTGTGGAGGTGTAAAAGCAGAGCTGGGTGGTGTTTGCAGAGTTCAGAGTTCCCTGGATCCCGTTTCCCTTGGGTAAACAGGAGGAAAGTGAGGCTCAGGCCGGGTGTTCCTGGGCTGAGTCACTGTCTGAGCTGGGATTAACTCCAGGGCTCCTGCTCCCAGCCCTCCCTGGAGCCTGGGAGACATCCCTGGCACTGAGCCCGAGCTCCTCTGACCCCAAACCTTGGAGATTCTCCCTCTGCACTGCCACCATGGAAAGGGTTGGGTTGGGTTGGGAGATGATCCAGCAGCAATGATCCAATTCCAGACCCTTTCCAATGGCAGGGATTCCTTGCACTGGTGGAATTCCAAATTCCCTGCCTCAGATTTGAGGGGGAGCCTGGGAGACATCCCTGGCACTGAGCCCGAGCTCCTCTGACCCCAAACCTTGGAGATTTGTCCTCTGCACTGCCACAGCCATGGAAAGGGTTGGGTTGGGAGATGATCCAGGAGCAATTCCAGCCCCTTTCCAAGGGCAGGGATTCCTTGCACTGGTGGAATTCCAAATCCCCTGCCTCAGATTTGAGGGGGAGCCTGGGAGACATCCCTGGCACTGAGCCCGAGCTCCTTTGACCCCCAAACCTTGGAGATTTGTCCTCTGCACTGCCACAGCCATGGAAGGGGTTGGGTTGGGAGATGATCCAGCAGCAATGATCCAATTCCAGCCTCTTTCCAAGGGCAGGAATTCTTTGCACTGGTGGCATTCCAAATTCCCTATCTTAAGTTTGAGGGGGACCCTGGGAGACATCCCTGGCACTCAGCCTGGGCTCCTCTGACCCCAAACCTTGGAGATTCTCCCTCTGCCCTGCCACGGCCATGGAAAGGATTGGGTTGGGAGATGATCCAGCAGCAATGATCCAATTCCAGCTCCTTTCCAAGGGCAGGCACTCCTTGCACTGGGGGCATTCCAAATCCCCTGTCTCAAATTTGAGGGGGAGCCTTGGAGACATCCCTGGCACTCAGCCTGGGCTCCTCTGACCCCAAACCTTGGAGATTCTCCCTCTGCCCTGCCACGGCCATGGAAAGGATTGGGTTGGGAGATGATCCAGCAGCAATGATCCAATTCCAGCTCCTTTCCAAGGGCAGGCACTCCTTGCACTGGGGGCATTCCAAATCCCCTGTCTCAAATTTGAGGGGGAGCCTTGGAGACATCCCTGGCACAGGCAGGGACTCCTTGCACTGGTGGCATTCCAAATCCCCTGTCTCAAATTTGAGGGGGACCCTGGGAGACATCCCTGGCACTCAGCCTGGGCTCCTCTGACCCCAAACCTTGGAGATTCTCCCTCTGCACTGCCACGGCCATGGAAAGGATTGGGTTGGGAGATGATCCAGCAGCAGTGATCCAATTCCAGCCCTTTCCAATGGCAGGCACTCCTTGCACTGGTGGCATTCCAAATCCCCTGTCTCAAATTTGAGGGGGAGCCTTGGAGACATCCCTGGCACGGGCAGGGACTCCTTGCACTGGTGGCATTCCAAATTCCCTGTCTCACATTTGAGGGGGAACCCTGAATCCATGGATATCCCTGTGCCAGGATCCCAGCCACACGAATCCCAGAGGAGCTGATGATTCCCTCTGCAGGAATTGCTGACAAACTCATTTCTGCTTCCAGGGGATGTTGGGAATTATTATTATGGCCAAGGACATCCCATGAAACCCCACAGGATCCGCATGACCCACAACCTCCTGCTCAACTATGGGCTCTACAGGAAGATGGAGATCTATGTAAGCTCATTATTGGATGTCATAATTGATGTTTCAGGCTTTAATTGTGGAGCTTTTCTCTGAGAGGAAAGGAATAAACC
Source organism: Onychostruthus taczanowskii (assembly GCF_017590055.1). Taxonomy (NCBI): domain Eukaryota; kingdom Metazoa; phylum Chordata; class Aves; order Passeriformes; family Passeridae; genus Onychostruthus; species Onychostruthus taczanowskii. The sequence goes on from NW_024503235.1 coordinate 1,579,583, forward strand.
CCAGTCAGTTGTGTTGGTGTATTTCTGGTTTTTTCTCAGTGGTGAAGTGAGGGGTTCTGGGCTTCAGAGAGGCTTTGGAGACTGAAAAGTGAGACTGGAAAACTGATTTTTATCCTTGAAATTAAATTTATTTCCACGTCTACCCATGTAACACTTCCCAACAGTGCCATTCTCGCCTTTCAAACCCACTTTTTCTTCCTTAGCACTGCTGCTTTGATACTTTCCACAGTTCCTGGGATAAATGTGGGGCTGGAAATGGGAATTAGGGAGGGAATAAATCCCAGAGCAACCCTTGCTGTGTTGCTGTCCTTGCAGCGTCCTCACAAGGCCAATGCAGAGGAGATGACCAAGTACCACAGCGATGATTACATCAAATTCCTGAGGTCCATCCGCCCTGACAACATGTCTGAGTACAGCAAGCAGATGCAAAGATGTGAGTGATGCTGCAGCTGAAAACCTGGCAATCCCAGCTCCAGAAATTTGGGATAAATTTCTGTGGGCGTTCTTCTAACTCTGCTGCTTTTGGATTTTGCTGGTGAATAAAGAATTTAAAACCAGGTCCCACTCTCAAGCTAAAGGAGATGAGGGGAATCCTTTGACCTGGTTGTATTTTGGGTCTTTCTTGCCTAAATTCCTTTCCTGGCTTGGAGGTGACAGAATTGCTCCGTTTCTGACCTGTGTGGATTTTGTGTTCATCCTCAAATCCTTTGACCTGTTGTATTTTGGGATTTTCTTGCCTAAATTCCTTTCCTGGCTTGGAGGTGAAAGAATTGCTCCATTTCTGACCTGTGTGGATTTTGTGTTAGTGCTCATCTTCAACCAGAAGAGTTGGGGCATTTAAACCAGCAAATTAAAACCCAAATCCTCAATTCACCCCAAATCTGAAGGATTTTCAGGGCAGTGGCAGCTTGGAAATGGGGCAGAGTGAGATACTCTTTCTGATGATTTTGTCAATTATGAGCTGATGTCTTGTTCCAGCCTCTCCAATCCATGGAAAGTCTCTTTAATGGTACAAAAACCTGGATTTGGTGTCTCAGCTGCTCTGAGCTGATGTTTTTTTATGGCAAAATAGATTTCTAACAAGCCCAGACAACCAGTGGGGAGAGCTCAAGCTTTGTTTAAACATTTCACTCTTGGAAAGCCCCTGAGAGCTGAAGGGGACAGATATTTCTGCACATGGTTGATGATTTATACACACTGAAAGCCTCCCCCAGTCCATGATATCCTTTAATCCACCAAATGACATCCAGCAAAATGGATTTTTTACCCAAACTGACCTGTTTACCCCTGGAGCAGCCACAGCTCATGAACACTCGGCTCTCTCTGGTGCTCAGTGTTTTCTGCACTGTTTTTATTCCAGAAAAAGCCAAAATGTGAAATTTCAACATGCAAAGGACAGAGCTTTTCTTCAACAAAACCTGCTGGAAAGGGGATGAACAGTTTCTAATTCCATTTTTGCATGCCAGACTTGGGCAGAGTAAATCAAAGGGCCTGAAGTTTAATTTCTTGTAAAGAGTAACTATTTTTAATAGTGGAATTAATTGCAGCAAAAATTTATTGAGGCTAAACCTCCAGTTGTGCTGAGAACCCAAAGCTGTGTGATTTGAAGTTAAAGGAGTGTGCAAAGTGTCAGCCACACATTTCCATTGCATCATTTGATCACAGCATTCTGTTTCACACTTTTGGCCACTTAACAAATCCAAATGTTGGTGTGAAATTTGGATTTTATTTCTGCTTTTATTTTAATGACTCTTTTCCATTCTCTTCCAGTTAATGTTGGGGAGGACTGCCCTGTGTTTGATGGGCTCTTTGAGTTCTGTCAGCTCTCTGCTGGAGGCTCTGTTGGTAAGATCACAAATCCTGTGTATTTTTTATTGTGTTTTATATTCTGTCTCTGTGAACCTATTGCTGATTTCATAAGGAAATCCAGATTTCTCCAAGCTTTGCCTGTTGAATCCCTTTCCATTTGTTAATCACTGATTTTTTTACCTCACTGAAGGCTCTGTAACATCACCAGTGAGTTAAAAAAGAGTTAAAACAAAACCACAACAGCACTGTTGAATAAAAAAAAAAGAAAGAAAAACCAACGTGAGCTTTACATTCAAATAAAAGTTGTAAAAGTCTCACTCTGAGCAGGCACAACCTGAGAAGGAAAGACCAGGGTGCTGTTTTTAAAAAACCACCCACTCTGGACATAAGGCAAAGCAGAAACTGAAAGGTTTGAGAGCTGGAACATTGAAATGTTTTTTTATTTTCCCATAACTCACAGCAGAGCTGTTTGTGTGCACAGCCCGAGAGCTTTGTGGCTGCTGCTGCCACAGTGTCACCTCCAGCCTGTGTTTCCTGTGCCAGCAGCACCCAGCCCTGACTGCAGCAGGTTTTGAAGCAGCTCTGTGCTCTCTCTGCTCCCAGGGCTGCAGAATTCCACGGAATTCCTGATTTGTTTGGATCCTGGGAGGTCCCAGGGAGTTGATGGAAAAGTTTGGGAGAGGAGAACTTCCTCTGCCTGGATGAATTTCCAGCCCTGCTCCCAGGGCTGCAGAATTCCACAGAATTCCTGACTGATTTGGATCCTGGGAGGTCCCAGAACGTGCAGAGCTGATGGAAGGGGCTGGGGGAGCAGAGCTTCCTCTGCCTGGATGCATTTTCACTCAACAACCCCAGCATATCTCAGCTAAAACCTCGCTCTGTTCAGGGCTCTGAGAGCCCAGAGTGTCTCCAGTGTGACCCCAGCTGACTTCGTGGGGATTTTCCCGCTCTGAGGCAAAAGTGGGAAAGGCTGAGAAACATTTCCCGTTTTCCCTCGATTCGTGGGGACATGCAGAGTCAAACCCTGGAGCAGGAGCCCCCCAAAAACCCCGGGGGGTTTGTGAATCCCCCAAAAACCCCGGGGAGGAGCTGGAGCTTCACCTCAGCCAGGCTTCTCCCTCCTGCTTTAACCCTTGGGGTTTCTCTCGTCCCGCAGCCAGCGCGGTGAAGCTGAACAAGCAGCAGACGGACATTGCGGTGAACTGGGCAGGAGGTCTCCACCACGCCAAAAAATCAGAAGCTTCTGGCTTCTGCTACGTCAACGACATCGTGCTGGCCATCCTGGAGCTGCTCAAGTGCGGGCAGCACCTCTGCTCCCCCTCCTCGCTGCTTCTGCTCTGCAGTTTTCCTTTGTTCTGGGGGGTTTTTGGATGTTTGGGCTCTGCTGCGCTCGCTCGCAAAAGGGATTTTGGGGAGGGAATGGCAGAAGGGATTTTGGGGGGGGAAATAGCAAAAGGGATTTTGGGGATATAATGTAATGTAATATGATGTAATATTATATAATGTAATGTAATATAATATAATATAATATAATATAATATAATATAATATATAATAAATAATATAATATAATATATAAACATAACATATATAATATGTAATATAAAATATATAATTGATATATAACATAATATGACATAATACAAATACTATCTAATACATAATATAGTATAATATAATGTGATATAATAATAAATTATCATATAATATAGGAAATATAACAACTTATAAAATATAAAATATATATAATATAATATAATGTAATATACTATAATATATACTATAACATAACATAATATTTAGAATAATATAATTATATAAATAATATAATATAATATATAAGATACACAATTATAATAATTATAGATAATTCTATAATTCTATACTTTATTATTTATTAGAAATAATTAGAATATTTATACTATTATTTTAAATATAATCTTTTTATTATTATGATAAATATTATATAAATCCTATTATTTTCTATTTATTATAAATTCTATTATAACATTCTATTTATTATAAATTAATTAAATTCTAATTGTTGGGATTATAAATCAATCCCAGCTCCTCTGGGATTTATTTTCCCTCCAGCCTTCCTGGCCCAGGGACCTCCCTGGATTCAGGGCTCCCCCTCAAAGGTGGGACAGGGAATTTGCAGTTCCTCCAGTGCAGGCTTTCCCTCAGCAGGAGGCAGAGGATTTTTGCAGCTTTTTGCAGCTTTTTGCATGTTTTTTTTTTGCTGCTGTTCTTTGTCCCACCCCTGGCTGTGTGACAGCTCCAGGCAAACCTCCCTGTGGGAGGCTTGGGCAGAAAAATGTGCAGAAAAATGTGCAGAAAAAATGCACTTTATTGGCTGAATCTGAAACAAACTCAGCAGCAAAAATCACTTTATTTTCTGTCCCTTCCCTGCAGCTCCTTCCCCTGGAAATCCTGCCCTGAATTCCCTGCTCTGCTCCCGGTTTCCTCTGCTCTGGAGCAGTTTTTCCTCAGAAGAATTGCAATATTCTGATTTTTTCCAGGTACCACCAGCGAGTGCTGTACATTGACATCGACATCCACCACGGGGACGGGGTGGAGGAGGCTTTTTACACCACAGACAGGGTCATGACCGTGTCCTTCCACAAATATGGAGAATATTTCCCAGGAACTGGGGACCTCAGGGTGAGAGCCACCAAATTCCCAGGAAATTTGGGGGTTTTTTCCCAGCTTTCCTGCCTGTCCCTGGGTGACACCCATTTTCTGAGGGCAGAGGGGTGGATGATCAGTGATCAAACAGATCTTTGCTCTCTGGTGGGGTTGTGCTCACAAAAATGACCCTGAAGGTGACATTTTGGTCACTTTGCAGCCCCAGCCTGGTGACACAAACTCTTGGTGAAGGTTTCTGAGGGAGTGGATTTTTATTGGCATTTCCTGCAGTGACTCAGGGTGTCACCTGTGACTTGTGACATTGCCAGAACTTCTGTTCTCAGGGGTGAAAGGTTCTTTACTTATTTTTATGGGATTTTTACAGGAATTGGGGTTTTTTTTGGATCTAAATCCTCTCATCTTTCACTCGGGATTTGTATTTTTTCAGCCTTGCCAAGAGCTTGGTGCTGCAACATTAATGGAATAACTATTTTTAATAAACCACTTGGATGTGAGAGTGATAAAAATATTAAAATATATAATATTTCAGTGTAGAATATTTTATTTTTATTACAAAATAGAATTCAGTGACTGAATAGATTCAGCGACTGCTCAGCCCAGCCCAGCCCGCTGCTTTGCATCTCCGCAGCAAATCGTTAATATTTAACCACATTAATCACTCTGGCTTTATCTCTGGATTTGACTGGGTTCCAATCTTCCTTTCCCAGTTTGGGGCAGGATTTGGGTTTCTGGTGAGCTCTGTTCTGCTCTCTCACCCCACAGGACATCGGGGCAGGCAAAGGGAAGTACTACGCTGTCAATTACCCGCTGCGCGACGGCATCGACGACGAGTCCTACGAAGCCATTTTCAAGCCTGTAAGTGAAGCCTCCTCTGCTGAGGGATCCTCTGTGGCTCCCACTTTGTCCTTAGGGCCATTCTTTGGGGGATTTTGTTGAGTTTTTTCTGGGACAAGACTCACCAAGGGCTCTGTTCCCCCCGAACAATCGGGGCCTGTGCGGGAGCTCCTCGGTGTGAGAGCCCCAGTGTTGGCAGGGCAGCTGTGGGAGCACCAGGGATGGCTTCACGTGCCTGGCTGTCACTGTGCTGCTGTGACAGTGGCCTGTGGGCAGGGGGTGACAGGGCCTTTGTTGTTTAGGTGATCTCCAAGGTGATGGAGACGTTCCAGCCCAGCGCTGTTGTCCTGCAGTGTGGCTCTGATTCCCTGTCTGGGGACAGGCTGGGCTGCTTCAACCTCACCATCAAAGGTAGGACTGAACTGCCACGGGCCCAGCACGAGATCCCATGAAAAGCTGGCATTTGTGCCACGAGTGTGACCTTGTTTCTGCACTGCAGGCCATGCCAAGTGTGTGGAGTTTGTGAAGAGCTTTAACCTGCCCATGCTGATGCTGGGAGGAGGGGGGTACACGATCCGCAACGTGGCTCGCTGCTGGACCTACGAGACTGCTGTGGCTCTGGACACTGAGATTCCCAATGGTAACCCCCTGGAGGGCTGGGATCAGTGATAGCTGTGCCTCTGGACACTGAGATTCCCAGTGGTAACCCTGGAGGGATGGGATCAGTGATAGCTGTGGCTCTGGACACTGAGATTCCCAATGGTAACCCCCCTGGAGCAAGGCTGGGATCAGTGATAGCTGTGCCTCTGGACACTGAGATTCCTAATGGTAACCCCCTGGAGCAGGGCTGGGATCAGTGATAGCTGTGCCTCTGGACACTGAGATTCCCAATGGTAACCCTGGAGGGCTGGATCAGTGATAGCTGTGCCTCTGGACACTGAGATTCCCAATGGTCACCCCCCTGGAGCAGGGCTGGGATCAAAGATGCCCCCCAGGAGCTCAGGGAGATGCTGCTGCTGGGCTTCTGTTACCTCTGCATGATCCCTTTTGGATTCCTGAGTGCTGTAGCTGCTCCTGCTGATAATTTGGTGTTAATTACCGTTAATTTCCCCCCAGAACTTCCATACAACGACTACTTTGAGTACTTTGGGCCAGACTTCAAGCTCCACATCAGCCCCTCCAACATGACCAACCAGAACACCAACGAATACCTGGAGAAAATCAAGTGAGCCTTGGGGGAACAGCCCTTGCAGGGGGCTGGTGGCCTTGGGTGGCCCCTGGTGACAAAGTGTCCTTCCCTGGCTGGCTCTAGGCAGAGGCTCTTCGAGAACCTGAGGATGCTCCCTCACGCTCCCGGGGTCCAGATGCAGCCAATTCCTGAGGATGCTGTCCAGGAGGACAGTGGGGATGAGGAGGAGGATGATCCTGAAAAACGCATTTCCAGTAGGTGCTGGGGGTGGAAATGTGCTGGGGATGGAAATGTGCTGGGAGTGGTGCTGGGGATGGAATTGTGCTGGGAATTCTGGGGATGGAATTGTGCTGGGAATGGAAATGTGCTGGGAGTGGTGCTGGGGATGGAATTGTGCTGGGAATTCTGGGGATGGAAATGTGCTGGGAATGGAATGGTGCTGGGAAAAGCCCAAAACTGAGCAGGATCCATGAGCAGCTCTTCATGAGGAGGATGTAGGGTTTAAATCCAATTCTGACTCCAGGATTTAGCCCCCTTGGTTTGTGGGGACACCCAGAGTCAAAGCCTTGGGCTGGAGCTTTGTGGATCCCCCAAAAACCCCGGGGAGGAGCTGGAGCTTCACTCAGGCTCTGCCCAGGGTTCTCACTCCTGTTTTAACCTCTCTGATCTGAGTCCATTCCCACCTCCCTGCAGGATTTTTGTGGGACAGAGCACTGCAGGGTCTCTCCTGTCAGGTGAATTCCATAATGGGAAAAACCTTTGTTTGTCAAGGGACAATTCCAGCAGTAGCTGAGTGCTGGGACAGAATCCTTGGCAGAATCCTGGGTGTGATCCCAGCAGTGAAAAATGGAGTTTTCTCTCCAGCTTGGCCCTTGGGATGTGGCAGACAGATCTGGCAGTGGGAGTCTGGTTCTAAACCTGCTCTCAGGTCCAGACATCCCACTGTGCCTGACCTGAGATGTCCCCATGATCCTGGAGCAGGTGGGAAGGGATGAGTTCAACATGCAGCAGGTACCACAAAAAGTGATTTGATCGTGGCCTAATCCTCATTTCTGTGAGCTCCACTCAGAGAATTCATGCTGGGAGCCTCCTGATGTTGAAAATCTGCTCAGCCAAGCTCTGTGCTCTCCCCTTCCAGTCCGAAATTCCAACAAGAGAATCTCCTGTGACGAGGAATTCTCCGACTCCGAGGACGAGGGGGAGGGAGGGCGCAAGAACGTCGCCAACTTCAAGAAAGCCAAACGTGTGAAGGCAGAGGAGGAGAAGGAGGAAGAGGAGAAGAAAGGTGAGCAGCACAGCTGGCACCTCCTGCCTGGAATTCTTCCTCCTGCACTGCTCTGTGTCTGGAATTTTTTATTTTATTCTTCCAGATGAGAAAGAAGAGGAAAAAGCAAAAGAGGAAAAAGCAGCAGCAGCAGCAGCAACAGCAGCAGCAGCAGAACCCAAAGGGTGAGCCTGGCTCCTGCCTGTGCCCAGGGATTTAGGGGGGTGAGCCTGGCTCCTGCCCAGGGATTTAGGGGGGTGAGCCTGGCTCCTGCCCAGGGGGTTTGGGGGCTTTGGGGGGGTGATGTGACAATTTGGGTGGCACTTTGGGTGGGTTTGTCACAGGTTCCTCACTGGAAGAGGTTTGCAGGTGTTGAGAGGGCTGAAAATATTGCTCTTTCCTTCAGCAATATATTAAAAAATTAAATTAAATTTTAGCTGAAAATGAACCATATGAGCAACGCTTTTAAGCCTTTTTGTTAGATCCAAACCCAAAATGTTGATTTAAGCCAAATCCTTCTCTTTTTTTGCTTCCCCAGGGTGAAGGAAGAGACAAAATCCACCTGAGTGGCTGCAGCTGGCTGCTTGTCATAGGTTTAGCTCCTGGGTTGCCTCCTCCCCACAGGATTTCTATTTTATATATGTTTTCTGTATATATTTCTATATAATTGTATAAATGACTGGAGAACTGTAAATTATTCCTTGCTGCACTCCACTGGGAGCAGGCAGGGGAGGATTCTGAGCAGCCCAGCTTTGGTGACCAGGGAGTTTCACCCTTTGCCTTCCACTGCCCCTCCTTGGTGTGGCTCTAAAAACACAAAAATCACTTCCTCCCCTTCCCTCTCTCCTGAAATAACCTTGGAAAAGAATAATTTAAGTAGAAGTAGTGTCTGCCTTTCAGGTTAGGTGGAAAGATGGCCATCAATTCTTGGTTTTCCTCGATTTTTTTTTTGGTGTTATTTCTTAATGGGACAATTCCCAAATGAAGCCTGGGAGAGACTTTTGTGGTTTCCAGTTGGATTCCACCATGACAAAACAAAACAAAAACAAAAACCTGCCAGCTGGTGCCACTTCTCAGGGTCAAAATTGTGCAGTTCTTGAACAGAGTTGGCTCCTCCCTGCAGCAAACTTGGGGAAAGAGATGAAGCAGCTGAAAAAAAAATCTGAAAAATCCTTTTTTCTTCTTTTTTTTTATTTTTTTAAATAAATCAGCCCCAGAGCCCAGATCTGGAAAATATAAAATGAAAATCACCCTCAGGGGGTGCTTCAGTTTTCCAAGATCTCCTGGATCCAGGGAGTGTGGCAGCATTTGCTGCACCTCCAGGAGGGAAGGGATGGGATTTTTTACCTGGCTTTTTATTCCCCTTTCTGGGTGGGGAGAAAATTCCTCCTCTTTTGGCTTCATTTTTCTCCTGAAATCCCCTCAAGGCCAGCCCAGAGCCTGGCTGCCAAGCTTTTCTTCATGTGTGTCCTTAAAAAAACCCCAATTTTTCCCTGATTTTGAAGCCAAGTTTTGCAGAATTCCCCTCCCAAGGCCAGTAAATCCCAACCTTTTTATCCTGCTGCCTTCTGAGGGAACAGCAGATGGGGCTCTGAGCATTTCCACAGCTCCTCTCCCTCAAATCTCCTTTGTGACCTTTCACCTCTCCTTTTGTACAGCTTTTTTGGAGAGAAGGTGAAAAAACCCCCAACTTTTGGGGGGTGAAATTCGGATTTTTTAAATTTTTTTTGTTTGTTTTTTTTTTTTTCAGGCAGTTTCCACTCGCTGCTCTCCTTTCTCAGGGGGATCCCTCTGGAATTCCAGAGGTTCTGCACCCTCCCACGGGAGCACTGCTGAGGTTTCAACTCCAATAATGCTGCTAAAACTTCACACAGCTTCTTTTTCAAAAGGTTTATTTTTTTAAATTCCTTGTTTTTTTCCCCCCACCACCCTTTTTCCTCCCCCTTGCCCCTCACCGTGGAGTTTTTTAGTCTCTTTGGGGTCTGAGTGAGGTTTTTCACTCTGATTTTCAGTGTTTTTATGTGAAGCAAGAGAGAGATCAGTGTAACTTTGTGTCTGGGGAATGTGGGAGGGAGGGGAGGGGAGGGGAAAATCTATTGTGGTTTTTTAAAGATGCGTTTATTTTGAATTTTCAGGACCTTTGTAATAAAACTGCTCCATTTCTACGGTTGGTGTGAGCCTGCTCTGCTTTCTGCTTAATTAATTTATTCATTTCAGAGCTGTCCTTGGATCCCAGCAAAATATTAGAGGTGGGATTAGGATTTGGGAATTAAAATAAAACATGAATTCCCTCCTTCTTTGAGGGATGTTGGTTTAATTCCATCCACCAAAAACATTTCATTTATTTATTTATCCTCCACCTGAAAACCTGCTTGAATCTCTTTTGTCAGTTGTTATTTCATTGGTAAATTATTTGGGTTTTGGGGATTTTTTTTTAAGAAAACAGCCTTGACATTCTCCCTCTGTCTGGAAAAAGGAACTCAAAAACATGATGGGGATTTTTTTGGGGGATTTAATTTTTTTTGGGTGGTTTTATTCCCAAATCCCAGCTGGCTCCTCATCCCTGCCCCTGGCTGGTTTTGTGCTTGGAGTGGAGCAATTTGGGAATAATAAAATGATGGGAAGGGAGGGATTGAATTCATCTTTGGGCTGAATTTGAGTGATTTCACCCAAAATCCAAGAGGAACAAAATTCCTTTCTTTAATCAGCCCAGGAAGCTCCATCCTCCCTCCCACGTGAAATCCTCCCCTTTTTGGAACAAAACCCCTGGAATTTCAATGGGATCTCCATTGAATTCCCCTTTTCCAGCATTCCTGAAATGGCTGCCAGGCTGCAGCTCGGCCAGCTGCTCCCAAATCCTGCAAAAATTGGGTAAAAAATTCCATTTATTTCACCCCTCTGGATTTAAAAAAAATCAATTTATTTCATCTTTCTGGTCAAAAATTAATCAATTAGGGAAGCAGATCCCTGATTTTGGTTCCTTGCATAAAACACTGAATTTTTGGATATTCCCACCTACCTCGAGCCCAGATGTTCCCAATTTCCCTTCAAAATCGGGTAAAAACCCCATTTATTTCACACTTCTGCTCAAACAAATGAATCCCATTGGGAAGCAGATCCATGATTTTGGTTTCTTTGCATAAAACATGGAAATTTTTGATATTCCCACCTACCCTGAGGCTTGGGAAGAGCCTGGATGCTCCCAAATCCCACTTTGCCTTCAAAATTGAGTTTAAAAACCCATTTTTTTCACCCCTCTGCTCAAATAAATGAATTAATTTGGGAAGCAGATCCCTGATTTTGGTTTCCTTGCATAAAACATGGAATTTTTTTGGTTTTCCCACCTACCTCGAGGCTTGGGAAGAGCCCGGATGCTCCCAATTTCCCTTCAAAATTGGGTTAAAAATCCATTTATTTCACACTTCTACTCAAAGAAACGAATTCCCTGGAGGAGCAGATCCCTGATTTTGGTTCCTTGCACAAAACACTGAATTTTTTGCTATTCCCACCTACCTTGAGGAAGAGACTGGACGCTCCCAAATCCCACCTTGCCTTCAAAACTGGGTTTAAAAACCCATTTATTTCCCCCTTCTGCTGAAACAAACGAATCCACTTGGGAAGTAAATCCCAGATTTTGGGGTTTTTTTGGCACAAAACACTGAATTTTTTGGCTATTCCCACCCACCTCCAAGCTCCTGCCCTCGCCAGCGTTGGGCAAACAACGCTTTGGGGGTTATTTTAATTTAATTTAATTTTTTTTTTTTGCTTTTCTCCGACCAAAACAGGAGCAGGGCTGGGAAAATCGGGAGCAAGGCCATGAAATGGAGGAGCTGGCATGGAAAAACTGCCGTGGAAAAGCCACCCCAGTCCCGGTGACAGGAGCAGCTCCGGGGATGGTGCAGGTGACAGCAGCAGGGACAGAGGCTCCATTGTCGCCTCCTTTTTTTTTCCCCCCTTTGTTCAGGAAATCTTTGCTCCCAGCCTCGCCTTTTGTGCGCTCCTTTCAGCCCAGAGGAGCTAATCCCCCTCTAAAAAAAAAAAAAAAAAAAAAAAATAAAAAAAAAAAAAAAAAAAAAAAAAAAATAAAAAAAAACAACCCTAAAAAGGGGATAGCCCGGATGCTCCCAATTTCCCTTCAAAATTGGGTAAAAAATCCATTTATTTCACACTTCTGCTCAAAGAAACGAATTCCCTGGAGGAGCAGATCCCTGATTTTGGTTCCTTGCACAAAACACTGAATTTTTTGCTATTCCCACCTACCTTGAGGAAGAGACTGGACGCTCCCAAATCCCACCTTGCCTTCAAAACTGGGTTTAAAAACCCATTTATTTCCCCCTTCTGCTGAAACAAACGAATCCACTTGGGAAGTAAATCCCAGATTTTGGGGTTTTTTTGGCACAAAACACTGAATTTTTTGGCTATTCCCACCCACCTCGAAGCTCCCTGCCCTCGCCAGCGTTGGGCAAACAACGCTTTGGGGGTTATTTTAATTTAATTTAATTTTTTTTTTTTTTGCTTTTCTCTGACCAAAACAGGAGCAGGGCTGGGAAAATCGGGAGCAAGGCCATGAAATGGAGGAGCTGGCATGGAAAAACTGCCGTGGAAAAGCCACCCCAGTCCCGGTGACAGGAGCAGCTCCGGGGATGGTGCAGGTGACAGCAGCAGGGACAGAGGCTCCATTGTCGCCTCCTTTTTTTTTCCCCCTTTGTTCAGGAAATCTTTGCTCCCAGCCTCGCCTTTTGTGCGCTCCTTTCAGCCCAGAGGAGCTAATCCCCCTCTAAAAAAAAAAAAAAAAAATAATTAAATTTTAAAAAATCGTAATAATTAAAAAAATTAAAAGGAACCAAGCTTCAAATCGGGAATTTCGCCTCATCCCGAAAAATCCCCACGGTTTTTCCAGGAAAAAAAAAATAAAATACTGGGAGGAAAAGAGGAGCGGAGCAGGCAGCTGAGCAGCGATGGGCTGGGCTGGGCAAGTCCTTTGTGGCCGCTCTGCATCTGCCGCCGGTCAATTAACGCGGGCGCTGATTAAAGGCAGCAGCTGTCGGGCTAAATCCGCAAGTGCCACCCCCGGCCTGGCGTCCGGGACAAGGAGGACTCGAGCTCTCCCCTGAAGGGCTCACCGTTTATTCCTTTCAAACCTTACAGCTTTTGTTTGGTTGGATTTGTCGCATTTTTTTGTCTTTTTTTTTTTTTTTTTTTTAAATTTTAAAAATTGCAAATCGGGGGTTTTTTTTTTTTTTTTTTTTTTTTTTTTTTTTTTTTTGGCCGTTTAAAAAATTATTTACAGAGAGAAAAAAAAATTTTTTTTTTTTTTTTTTTTTTTTTTTTTTGGCCGTTTAAAAAATTATTTACAGAGAGAAAAAAAAATAAAAGAAAAAAAACAAAACAACGTTGGTTTCACATTATACAGCTGGCAGGGCCCCCTCTCTCCACCCCACACCCTAAAAGTTATCCCTTAAAAGCAGAATTAAACACAGCGGACTTACAAGCTTTATGGTTTTAAGCCAATAGAAGACATATTATAAAAATAATAATAATAATAAAAAAAAAAACAAAAACTAACCAGATTAGCTTTTTAAACCATCGATTTCTATAGAAAAAAAAAAAAAAAGCACAAAATACTTGAAATGAAGAGTCAGAACCAGGAATGTAAACTGAGAAATAAAGGAAAAAAAAAATAACTAAATGAAAAATCCAAAATTCCATTGAACAGTCAGTGGGAGCGGGAGGAGGGGACAGCCTGGAGAGCCCCAGAGCAGGATTTGGGATCCGGCTTCTCACAAACTGTAAACTCCAGAGGCGTCCGGGACGAATCTTCCTCCCCACTTGTTGTTTTTTGTTATAATTATTATTATTAATTTTTTTCTTTTCATTTTCCCAAGGAATTCAGCTCAAACTACTCCGAGTGGCGGCGGTGGGAATCCAAACCAGCTTTTTTTTTTTGTTTTTGTTTTTTTTTTCCTACCAGGAACGGGGAGAACGAGAGAGAAAGAGAAAGAGAGAGAGACAGAAACACCTGCGGGGCGTGCGGGGCGTGTGTCAGTCCGGGGGGTGCGGGCGAGTCCGTGGGGACCGGGGCTGCTCGGGGGGTCTCGGGGGGCTCGGGGGGGTCCCTCTGAGGACGACACCCCAGTGTTTTTATTCTTCTTTCAGCTCCGGGCTCGCTGTAGGCTCCGGCCCCGCTGTTTTGGAGGGTTCCTCGCTTTTGGCGGCGTCTCCGTGGCTCTCCCCTCCCTGCTGCTGCTGATTCTTCTCCTCCTCCTCCTCTTCCTCCTGCCTGCCCGCGGCTTCTCCTCCATCCTTGGGCTCTCCCGGCTCCTCCTCGGGGGGAGCCGAGGGTTGCAGCCCCCCGGGCGGGCTCTCCTCGCTCCTGCCCTGCTCCTCCGTGGGCGAGGAGCCCGAGGAGTCTCCGGCTTCTTTCTTGTTCTTGCGGAAGGAGATCCCGCTCAGCTTGAAGGGTTTCTTGAAGGAGAATTTCTTCTTCTTCTTGGGGGCGTCCTTGGGGGTCGCGGCCCCTTCTCCCGCGGGCTCGGCGGCGGCCGGGGCGGGCTCGATGCCGTCGGCAGCGCCCGCTTCGCCCTCGCTCTCCTCCTTGGGGGGTTCCGCCGAGCCGTTCCCGTTCTGGGGGGTCGCCTCGACCCCCGCCTTGGGCGTCATGTCCCCGTTGGAGATGACATGGCCGTTCTCCTGCGGGGGGAGCGCGTTAGGCACCGCCGGGACCCCGCGCCCCCTCCCCAAATCCCCCACAAAGGGCTCCCGGCGGGGGGGGCACCGAGCACGGGGGGATCCACCGGGAAAAGGAGACCGGGATGGGGAGCGGGGGGTGGAACCGGGGAGCAGCGGGCACACAGCGGGGCTCCCCCGAGGGACACGAGCGCACCGGGGGTGCGGATCGCAACAAGGGGGTGCGGGGGTCCCGGGTTGGGGTCTCCAGGGGGGATCGCTCGGTGTAGGGGGGGGCCAGCGCGCTACCAGCGGGCGGCGCCCGCGCTCCACTCCCGGTACCGGGGCGCGGCGGCGGACGGGACCCGCCCGGTGCCGGGGGGAGCCCGGGGCGCGGCGCGGGCGGTGCCGCATCCCCCCGCAACCCACCGGGCTGGAGAGACCCCCCCGGGGGGCTGCAAGGCTCCCCTCGGCTCCATCCCCGCGCCCTCCCTTTGTCCGCGCTGCCGCCCGTCCCGGCGGGGCGCACGGTGCCCCCCCGGTGCCCCCGGTACCCACCTGCCCGTTGGCCTTGGCGGTGTCGGGGTCGCCGCCCGCCGCCTTGGAGCCCTGGCTGCCCATGGTGCGGCACTCGGGGAGGTGCCGGCCCCGCCGCGGCGGCTGCGCTGGGCGGGAGTGGGGCGAGCCCCCCGCCGGCCGCTGATAAGGCGAGGGGCGGGGGCGGAACGGGGCCGAGCCCGCCCCGGGGGCGGGGGGAGCGCGGTGGAGCCACCGCCCCGCCGGTACCGGGGGGTTCCGGTGGCCGCCGAGCCCCCTCCCCGCCTGTGCGGCAGGGGGTGGGGTGGGGGTACCCCCGTTCCTGGGTGGGGTCTCTTGGCAGCTCTGTCACCCCCGGGGTGCCCCTCACCCATCCCTGACA
The DNA here is from genome assembly GCF_017590055.1 of Onychostruthus taczanowskii. Classification (NCBI taxonomy): domain Eukaryota; kingdom Metazoa; phylum Chordata; class Aves; order Passeriformes; family Passeridae; genus Onychostruthus; species Onychostruthus taczanowskii. Next base: position 1,594,913 of record NW_024503235.1, read on the forward strand.
CCCTTAGGGGGCTGCTCCCGCCAAGCCCAGAACCCCCCGGTGCCTCTGCCCGCATCACCAACCTCCCTGGGGTGGCCGTGTCCCCAGTCCTGTCACCCTTGGGGTGCCCGTGTCCCCAGCCCTGTCACCCCTGGGGTGCCCGTGTCCCCAGCCCTGTCACCCCTGGGGTGCTGCTCACCCCAGCCCTGTCACCCCTGGGAGGGTCCCACGGTGCCACTTGGCCCCTTCCTGTCCCCCCCAGGACTGTCCTGGTGCAGGTGGCCTCAGTCCTGTCACCCCAGGGTGGTCCTGTCACCCCAGGGTGTCTCCTCCCGGGGTTTTGCTCATTCCAAGGTCCTGCTCATCCCAGCCCCATCATCCCCGGGGTGTCCTGCCGTGGGGACAGGTCCTGCCGTGGGGACAGGTCCTGCCGTGGGGACAGCCTGTGCCCCATGTCACACCGTGCCTCCCCGAGCACCCTGGCACACACACAGGGAGGTTTTCCCCCTCTGGGTTTTTCCTCCTCTCTGATTTCCCGGAATAGGAGAACTGAGGGGAAAGGAAAGCGGGACTGAACTGCTGGGTTGTTGGCACTGGCCTGGGGCCTGCAGGATTCCTGCCAGGACCCAGCAGTGCCAGGGGGATTCACTCCCTGCAGCCATCACCACATCTCACTGAGGGCTCCCAAAATCCCTTTTGCTCCATCCCCAGCCACCAACGCTCCCTGAGAGCATCTCCCAGCTGCCACATCCCAAACTCTGCAGTTTTCCAGTCACCCTGCTCCCACCAGGGCTGCTCCAGAGCCACCAGGGCTGGCAGGACCCCCTGTCCCCAGCACCCAGCTGTGCCACGAGCCCAGCAGCATCCAAGGCCAGACTCCGAGGGGAAAACAATATCCCGCTGTGTGTGCTGCACCAACAAGGTCATGTTTTGTCTCCGGCCTCCCTCCCTCCCCCAAGGCACATGGCTCACCCCCGGCAGAGCGAAATTGCTGTTAATTAAAACAGGCAGCATCTTCCTTATTGACTTTTGGGTGCCAGTTGATAAAAAGCCCTTGGCCGGCTGCCGGGCTGGCCGTGAGGGCCGGAGCGTCCCGAGCAGCCAGGGGAGCTGGGCAGGGTGTTCCCTGCTGGGAACAGAGCTCCAGGGAGGTTCTTGGGAGGATCAGGAGTGTGACAGAGTGGGGGGTTAGTGGGCACACGGTGTTTGTTCCCAGTCCCAGCTCCAGGCTGGTGTTCCCAGCTGGGGAGGAAAAAGGGCAGGGGAGCCCTTCCCGGTGTCCCAGCAGCCTTGGGAAATACCCACGGGGAATCCACACTTCTCTGCCCACCTGCATTTCATCCTGGAATGCAAACAGGCCTTGTGCTGCCATGCCATGCCATGCCATGCCATGCCATGCCATGCCATGCCATCCCATCCCATCCCATCCCATCCCATCCCTCCCCTTCTGGCTGTGCCAAACCCACCTCGACCAGCTCCAGCCCTCGCAGGGCTCCTCCAAATCCATCCCTCCACACAACAGACACATTCCCACCTCCCATCCCAAAGCCACGGGGAGCCCCACATGGGAATGGCACCAGCAGCTCGTCCCCCCTGGCCCATTCCCACTGGTGGCAGCCCCAGCTGGGGACACCAACGTGTTCCCTGTGCCTGTGGGGAGGAGTTTCCTTGGATTTAAGGGGATTTATGGGGCTAGGCTCAGCAGCCACCCCATGGACACATCACCTTCTCCATGTTTTGCCAGAGGGGACAAAGAATTCCATCCCACGCCTGTCCCGTGTCCCAGAGCACCAGGACACGGATGTGATGTGTAAAGGGCGACCTGCAGCAGGGCTGGGCAGAACTGGGGGCAAAGCCGGGGGGTGACAGTGACACCCCCGCCCTGCCAGGCCCTCCTGGCAGCGCTTTCCCTGCAGCTTTCATCCCGAGGAATCCCCGTCTCTCCCATCCCGGTCTCTCCCAGCGCTGTGCTCACTCAGAACAGCTCCCCGCGGATCCGGGCCGTGCCCAGCTCCGTCCTTCGTCCTTCGTCCTTCGTCCTTCCTGCTCCCCCAGCTCGGCTCTGCTGCCCCTGCAGCGCCCACGGCAGCGCTGCAGCTCCCTGGGGCACATCCACGGCTGCTTGTCCAGCTTTCCCAGCTCCCAGCTTTCCCAGCTCCCAGCTTTCCCACCTTTCCCAGCTCCCATCTTTCCCACCTTTCCCAGCCCCCAGCTTTCCCACCTTTTCCAGCTCCCAGCTTTTCCAGATCCCACCTTTTCCAGATCCCACCTTTCCCAGCTCCCACCTTTCCCAGCTCCCAGCTTTTCCAGCTCCCATTTTTCCCAGCTTTCTGAATGCCCAGCTTTCCCAGCTCTGACCTTTCCCGGATCCCATTTTTCCCACCTTTTCCAGCTCCCATTTTTCCCAGCTTTCTGAATGCCCAGCTTTCCCAGCTCTGACCTTTCCCAGCTCCCAGTTTTCCCACCTTTCCCAGCTCCCAGCTTTTCCAGCTCCCAGTTTTCCAACCTTTCCCAGCTCTGACCTTTCCCAGCTCCAAGCTTTCCCACCTTTCCCAGCTCCCAGCTTTCCCACCTTTCCCAGCTTTCCCATTTTCCCAGCTCCCAGCTTTCCCAGCTCCCTGTGTGCCTGGTGACCCCGTGCTGGAGGACAGGAACCATCAGAAACCAGGAATTTCCGAATCCCAGCACAACCCAAGCACCACCAGACCCTCCCAATGCCACCAGCCCCGAGCTGGGTCCCGTCCCTGCTCTCTGCCTCCTCCAGCCGCAGCAGGAGCTCTGGAAGGGGCAGGAATTTGCGGGATCGGACAGATTACGGTCTGTCCGCTCCCCCAGCAGATGGACAGGCAGACAAATCTCTGCTGCTCCTGCCCGCCAGGCCGGGGGGACGGCGGATCCTTGCGGATGTTGTTTTCCACTTTCCAGACCTACTTAAACTGCGGCTGATTATTAATTTATTGGGTGTAAAGCGCCGGGAGGCTGCAGGGCAGAGCCGGGAGCTGGAGAGGGGCAGAGGGACCGGCCCAGCCCCTCGTCCTGCCCCATTCCCCCAGCCCTTAATGAGGAATTAAGGCAATTATTTATTCATGGGCCCCGCTCATCCGCTCCGGGATTTTATCCCGAGTTAAAGGGGCCCGGCCAGGGCGACCCGACAGCGCTGGGAATAAAAACAGAGGGATTTCCACATTGATTTATAAATAGCAAGGGAATTAACTAATTAGATCTCGCCGGGGAGAGAATTCCAGCAGGGAGAGTTGGGCTGGATGGATGGTGAAGGCTTCTGCCACCGCGGCAGGGGTGGGGACAGCCCTTGGGGACAGCCCAGAGTGCTTTGGGGTCTGGGGGCTGTCCCTGTGGGGTCTGGGGGCTGCCCCTGTATGATCTGCCCCTGTGGGGTCTGGGGCTGTCCCTGTGGGGTCTGGGGGCTGCTCCTGTAGGGTCTGGGGGCTGTCCCTGTGGGGTCTGGGGCTGTCCCTGTGGGGTCGGGGGGCTGCTCCTGTAGGATCTGCCCCTGTGGGGTCTGGGGCTGTCCCTGTGGGGTCGGGGGCTGTCCCTGTGGGGTCTGGGGGCTGCCCCTGTGGGGTCTGGGGGCTGTCCCTTCCGTGCTGCAGCACTTTGTCTTTCCCAGGACGTGGAGACTCCCCCGGGATGCTCCAGGTGTGCATCCCATGGGGGTTCAGGGTGAAGGGGCCGAGCTTCCTCAGCTGCAGCAGGAAAATCCTCCGTGCCAGGGGATTCCTGACGGGAACAAGGCCCAGCAGGAGGAGCAGGGAATCTCTGCCCTGTACCAAGCTGGGCACAGCTCGTGGTACCCAGCGACCTCTGAGGCACACCTGGGAAAAACCTCCCGGGCCAAGCAAAGCTCTCCCGGGAATTCTGCAGGGCCCAGCACCAGTGTCCCCAAATCCTTCCTGCCCTGGGCAGGGCTCCAGCCCGGGAGGCTGTGGAGAGGCTCTGACTTCCCATAGAAACCATGAAAGGGCCCCTTCTTGTGTTTGCCAGAGCCCCGTCATTTTTGGTTGTGAAGATCCCATGGCAACCAGCGCCTTCTGCAACTGCACTCGCTATTGCCGGGCCTTTCCCCTCCCGTGGGATCATCCCGTGGGATCAGCCCCAGCCCTGGGCCCTCCCCAGCCCCTCGCCCCCTCCCCTGCTCGTGCTGAGAGTCACAGAGAGGGAAGAGAGAGGAATCTCCTCCTCTCTTATCCCGGAGCCCATCTGCCCTTCCTTGGGGTCAGAGTTGGGATTTTTGTAAACAGAGCCATGCCCCAAACCCAAACTCCTCCAGCCTCACCCTCAGGGAGGGCTGTGCACCCCAGGGTGACAATGGGGACACGGTCTGGGGCGGTTTTGGCAGATTTTGGGGATCAACACCCCCACATGGCCTTTCCCAGCCTGTGGATCCCTCCTGGCCCAGAACAGGAACCCCCACAAGTCCCTGGCCGGGCCATCCTGCTCATCCCACGGTCCTTATCTCCCTCTCCCGGCTGATAACGGGCTGCCTGACCCTGAGCTGCCTCCGGGAGCTCTGCAGGGCAGCACGGCTGCCAGGGGTGCCTGTGGAAAACCGGGAATGCAGCATCCAGCCGGGAGCAGGGCTGGGAGGGCTCTGCCCCCCTGACCCGGGCAGGGACAGCTTCCAGAGCATCCTTCCTCGCCCAGAGGGAAGTTTATAATGCGAACAAAAGCCAGGCTCGCTCCAAGTGCAGCTTTTCCCGTGCTGTTTCCTGGCTCCCGCACGCCAGGGGACGGGAGGGGTGGGTGTGATTTGGGATGCCAATATCCCAGCCAGCCCTGCCCTCCGGCACTGGGGAGCCATTCCCGTCACTCCAGGCCTTTTCCAAACCCCTCCGGCCCTCTTGGAGCCCCTGCAAGGAGCTCTGGGCCTTCCCCTCTCCAGGTGGGCACCCCCAGCTCTCCCTAGAGCGTCTCTGGGCTCTCTCTGGCTGCTCCAGACCCTCCCGATGCCCCAGCCCAGGGCTGCAGGCGGCTCTGCAGGTGCGGCCTCACCAGGGCAGGGCACACAGGGACAACCCTGCTCCCGCTGGGTGCCGATCCCACAGACCCCAGAGATCCCACAGATCCCAGAGACCCCAGAGATCCCACAGACCCCACAGATCCTAGAGATCCCACAGACCCCAGAGATCCTAGAGATCCCACAGACCTCACAGACCCCATGGACACCAAAGATCTCACAGACCCCTCAGACTCCTCAGACCCCAGAGATCCCACAGACCCCACAGATCCTAGAGATCCCACAGACCCCACAGATCCCACAGACCCCAGAGACCCCACAGATCCCAGAGACCCCACAGATCCCACAGATCCCAGAGATCCTAGAGATTCCACAGACCCCACAGGTCCAACAGACCCCACAGGTCTCATGGACACCAAAGATCCCACAGACCCCAGGGACCCCACAGACTGTACAGACCCCACAGACTCCAGAAATCCCACAGAGCCCAGGGATCTCACAAGTCCCACAGACCCCACGGACCCCCCGGCAGCAGGACACCGGTCCCCGGGGCTGGTGGCCGCCGCTGGCCGGGCACGGGACACGGAGCGGGACACGGAGCGGGGCAGGAGCGGGACCGGGCACGGAGCGGGGCCGGGCGCTGCGGGGATGGAGCGGGGCACGGAGCTGGGCACGGGGCACGGAGCGGGGCACGGAGCGGGGCCGGGCACGGAGCTGGGCACGGGGCACGGAGCGGGGCCGGGCGCTGCGGGGCCGCGCTGCCTCCCCCGGGAGCAGCGGGATGTGAGGGCCCCTTTCTCCCCGCGAGTCAATGTGGCTTTTTGTTGCGCTGCCGGGGCTGATAGCGCCGAGCGGGGACAGACAATACGTGGCATTGTTCCCTTTCAGCGACATCTGACGGGAGAAGAGGCCGCTGTGTGCCCGGGATGAGGGGGGAAGGGACCGGACTGACGGACAGGGACACCCAAACCAACCCTGGGTGTCGGCGTGGGCAGCACCGGAGGGATGCTGAGCGCCTAAAACCGCCTCGGTTTGGGTTGGAAGGGACTTTGAGGAGCGTTCAGGTGATGGGGGTGTTGTTTGTGGCGCTGGGAAATCATCCCCGAGAGCCACGAACTTCCCGCCCCGCTCGTCCTGATGGAATATTAATTATAAAACCTCATCAGGAACCTGCAACACCAACACCACCAACGCCCCCGTTGCTGCTCCCCCTCCCCCAGGTCCTGCCTGGTTTCCTGGGGGTGCCTGAACCCCCGGGAATTCCTGGGAAAACCGAAATCCCCCGCGGGTGGGGTGGGGCAGGGGCTCGGTCCCTGCGAGGGGGGAGCCGGGAGCAGAACCCGGGGGGGGGGAATCCCGGCCCTGTCAGGGCTGGCTGCAACTTTCCATCAGAAATCCCCTCCTTCCCTTTATCCCGGCGTTGCTTCATCGCCGGCAGCAGAATTCCCCCACGGAGAGCTCGGGGGTGGCTCCGGGGGGGCCGCGGTTTTTGGGGAGTGTTTTGCCCTCCCAGGCTTTCCAGCCGTGCCCGATGAGCTCCCATCCCCCTGGGGAGGGCACCGAGGGGTTTTGGACCCTCCAGAGTCAGGTGCTGCTCCCACCCCCCTCACTCCCGCTCGGCTTTCAGGGTGGGGTGAGCGCGGGGGGGTCCCCGCTGGAAGGAGCTCGGCAGCCCCCCCAGTCCCACCCGCTCGGGGTGAGCTCCCGGAGGGGTCCCCAGCCGGTTTTTGGGGTCTGTCGGGCAGGGCTGGGGGGCAGCGGGGCCGTCCCCGCCCCCACGGCTCGCTGGGATGCAGCGGCGGATGCAGCTCGGCCAGACTTGCATGGCCGTAACCATGGCAACGGCAGCGCGGGGGGATGCGGGGGGATGCGGGAGAACCGCGGAGAGCCGGGGGGGAGCCGGGGGGAGCCGGGGCAGAGCGGGGCTGCAGCGCTGCCATCGCACGCAGGGCCGGCTCGGCCGCGTCTGGGGTCACCCCACATCTGGGTGTGCACACATCTGGGATCCGGCTTTTGCCAGGTCTGGATTCACCCACGTCTGGTTTCACCCAGGTCTGGCTTTTCCCGGGTCTGGGTTCACCCAGGTCTGGGTTCGCCCCCCGTCTGTTTTTTTCCATGTCTGGGCTCACCCCACATCAGGATCCCCCGCACATCTGACCTCCCCCAGGTCTGGGCTCACCCCACACTCAGGTCTGCCTTCACCCCACATCTGCCCCCACCCTAAACCCTCCCTGACCCCTCTCCCGTGTCCCCCCAGCTGTGGCTCCCCCCGGGGGGGTTCCCCGCGCTCCGCAGCCCCGGACTCGGGGATGTGCCCCCATCCCGGGGGTTCCGTGCCCCGGGAGGGGCGGGCAGGGCTCGGGGGGGCCCCGCGGGTGCCATCAAAGCCGCCGCTGTTTGTTTTGGCGCTTTGGCTCCGCGCTCGCTTTGAACCTCGGCCGTTTCTCCTCTCCAGGACTCTGAACCTCGGGGCGCTGCCCCCCAGCCCCACGGGGAGGGGGGGGCTGCAGAAACCCCCAATCAACTCGCTCCTTGCTGGGAACAGGACGGGATCCCGCTCCTCCCAGCCGTGGGGACACCACGGGGACACCGGGGGTGGCCGTGCCAGGCTCGTGCTGCCCACCTGCCCGCCCCCCGCCGGCCCAGCCCCCGCGCCGCCAGCCCGGCCGCGTTCGGCAGCGGAGCAGCTCAGCCGGAGAAAAGCCTGCGGCGCTGGAGTGACCCACTAACCTTCTTCTCCTTAAAAATGCATGAAATGCAGGCAGCTGCCGCGGGGGCTTGCACACGCACCGGGGCGGGCACGGGCGGGGGCTCGGGTGGGCACCGGGGCGGGCACGGGGATCCCCCCGGGAAGGGAGGGAGACAGGGATGGCGGGGGTGCGCTGCTTTGGCTGCCCAGATTTGGGGGGCTTGGCGGGGTTTGAATCGCGCTGCATCGCCGGGCAGGGCGGGGGGTGGCACGGGCAGGGCGGGGGTGACACGGAACCGCTGGCAGCAGGGTGTGGGCACGCCGCGGCGGAGCGAAATCCAGCAGGAATGGCAGCAGGGGTGCAAGGACATCCCAAAGAGCCGTCCCCGCCCGCTCGGTGCCAGCCGGGTGCCCCGCTGGTGGCACGGGCGGGTGGCACGGTCCTGGCAGGCGGCAGCAGCCTCGCCCCGGCGCTGCCATCACAGCCCTGACCTCGTTTTTCTGCGGCTCCTCCTCGCCTTGAACACACCCGGAGCAGATGGCAGCCAGCCGAGGGGCGGGGGGCAGCGGGGGAGACACGGACCCCGCGCTCCGAGCACCCCGTGTCCCCCCCGGCAGCCACGCGGGGCTGGGGGGACACGTCCCCGCGCTGGCAGGGGTTAACAGCTCCCGGCTGGTTGAATTTCGGTCTCGTTTGCATGGCTGATTGCGGCTGCAACACCTCCGAGAAGACGCGGGGATATTTTTAGGCGCTCGGGCTCCGGCTGAGCGGCCCCCGGGCAGCCCCCGGGCGGTGTCCGACCCCAGCGTCCCCTCGGAGAGGGACAAACACCCGCGGCCTTCGCTGGGAAGAGAGGAGGATTTGCAGGATTAAAGTTTTGCCTTTGTTTCTGCGGTCACAGCCCCGTCTGGAGAAGGAGAAACAAGCCCAGGAACGAGGAGCAGCGCAAGCTGGATTGAGTAAACAACGGAGCTGCTCCATCCCTGCCCGAGCGGGGCCATTCCTTGGCCGGATCCGTGTTTCCCATCCTTTTCCCTCCGAAATTCCCAGCCTGCCGTCACCCAAAGAGCCTCGGGAAGAGGGAGGAAATCCCAGCGCGGGGGTTTCCAGGGCGTTTTGGAAATCCCTGGGGTTTCCTGCGGGGTCTCAGCCCTGACTCACCGGGCTGGGAGCGCCCTCGGGGAGCTCCGCTGTCCCCGCCCTGTCACCTTCAGCCCCACACGTGTCCCCCCTGCGCATCCCTGTGCCAGCCAGGTGGCAGAGCCAGCAGTGTCTCCACTGCCTCCCGGCTAATTAACATAAATTGACACTGACTAATTAACCGTCCCGCCTCATTAGAGCCCGGATGCCGCATCCCTGGGAGCAGCAGGCAGCCGAGCCCTGCTACCAACGCGTGGTGGCCGCGTTCCACCCCGCGCCACCGCTGTCCCCCCTCAGGCAGCGTCCCCAGCCCTGTCCCCGTCACTGTCCCCATCCCAGGGCCCTTGTGAGGCTGCCAGCAGCGATAACGAGATTGGCTCCTAATCCACTTATTCCTGGCTGGAGCAGAGGGCCGGCACCCGCAGGGCGCTGAACCCTCCCGGGACCGGGGGGAAAACCCGGCTGCTCTCTGCCGTGGGGCACGGAGAGATGCCAGGAAGGGGTGATGAGACCCACGGAGAGCTGAACCCTCGGGGGAAGGTGACAGCATCAGCAGCACGGCCCTGGGGAGCAGCAGAATGAGCAAATCTTGCATCAGCCTGCGAGGGAGATAAGGAGCCCGGCCCAGCCCGCAGCCGGAGCCGGGAGGGAGCGGCGGGGAGGAGAGGGGGGGACCGAGGCAGCGGAGTGCAGGGGAAGGTCACCCCAAGGCGGTGACACCCAGCTCGGCGGGAGGAAGGAAAAGGAAATTTTTCACTTCCCTGTTTGCTCAGGGCTGCCTGGGAAGAGGGGGCCCCGCACGGGTCCCGTCCTGCCGCTGCCACCGGGCTGAGTCACGGCCCCGCACGTCCGACCGGTTTTGGGGGACACCCTCGGGCTCAGCGTGGGAATGTCCCGCCCTCAGCAGCACCCCCGAGCCCCGAGGGACTCTCAGCTCCCCAAAACCCGCGTGCTGCAGGGGGTGGGGATGCTCCGGGAAAGCTCCGGCTCCTTCCCAGCCCCTGAGCGGGGATTATGAACGGGGTCAGCGGGAGATCCCCAAAAGTGACTGGGATCGGGGAATTGCCGCTCCCTGGGCTGAGCCCGGGGGCAGATTCGATGCTTTTCCCGCTGAGCTGGAAGGAAGCTGCGGGTGGAAGGGGGACCCCGCCTCGAGGACAGGCCCCACGTGGGGCTTTGGGGGCTCGAGGAGGGCGCAGGGACCTGGGACAGCGTTTGGGGACATGCATGGAGACCAGGTCCCCCTGTGTGGAGCTCGGGAAGGAGCCCCGGGAGGATGGAAAAGCCGGGAATGCTGAGCGCGGAGGAGGCAGCGCCGGCGGGCAGGAAGCGAGGCCGGGGCAGGAAGGCAGCCCCGGCTCCGGGCTCGGCGGAAAAGCGGAGGAAGAGCAGAGGAAAGGCTCGAGGCCACCGTGGTGGCGGCGGGAGGAAGGCTGGCCCCGGCCAGGAGCTGTCCCTGTGCACGTTGTCCCCGCGGTGGGACCGAAACTCGCCCGTTCCCGGCTGCAAACGCCCCTCGTGGGCTGCAGGTCCCGGCGTGCCCCGTGTCAGCCACACCTCGGGACTCGCAGCCTCGTGGGAGATCCCAAAAGGGGGGAACGGGACCCTTGGGACGCCCCTTTGGTGGCCGTGGAGGTGGCACTGCCACCCGTGGGGTGCCCGGCTGGGGCTGAGCAAGGACCCAGAACCTCCAGGGGTGTGGGGTGGGTTTGGGTGGGTTTGGGGTTCCTTATGTTCCTCTGGAGCTCTGTGAGGACTTTTGGGGCTCTGCCTGAGATGGGGCCACCACAGAGCAGGACACCCAGCTGGGGGGTGGGCGACATTCCTGACACTGCCCCCCCTCTTCTCCACAACTTTTGGGAAACGTCCCAACACCCCCCAGAGCCTCCATTCGCCACCTTTGAGCACCTCCAGCCCAGATCACCGGGAACATTCAGCTCAAACCACCCCTGGGGGCCGCCTCCCCCACGCCGAGGATGTCACCGCGGTGTCCCCAGCCCGGAGCAGAGGATCCGGAGCGCCGGGAGCCGCCGTCCCTGCTCCTGCCGGGCTCGGGAACGGAGCTGTTCAATATTTATAGCGGCTGCCGGGGAAAATGGCAGCGGAAGGGAGGGGGGACCACGGGCGGGAGGGTCCATCTGGCCCCCGCCCCGGAGTCGCCATCTGGTCCCCGCGGAGTCGCTGCCGGGGGCCCGGGGCGCTGCGGGCGCTGTCCCCGCTCCCCTGCACGCCTTTGGTGGCCGCAGGTGATGGGAGAGGCCGGGGGGTGGCTCGGGGTCCCCTCCAGCTCCTGGGTCACCCCCGCGGGCGTGTTTGAGCGAGGAAATGAGGACGTGGGTGTAATTGTTAATGAGGATATGCTAATTAAGGGCTTGTGGGGCTCAGGGTCGGCCAGGTGAGGCGAGGTTGGGGTGGTTGTGGCCAGCTCGGCTCAGTGCAGCACCTCCACAATTTGGGTGTCTCGACGGCACTCCGCGGCTCTGGGGCTGGGGGGATGCTCAGGGGTCTCCCAGCCCGGGGGATGCTGGCAGGATCAGCACTGGGATATTTCTCCCTCCCTGATGATTTTTTCCCACTTGGTCTCACCCCAAACCTGCTGCGGTGTGAGGTGACAGTGAGTAAACAAATCCTTAATTAACCACTTTGGGGATGTGGCTTTATTAATGTAAAAAATCTTTATTAGGGAGGAATTAAAGCTGACAGTCTCTGTGTACAGGGTGGCACAGCCCAGGTGGGATCACCTTTGGTTTTGGGGGATGTTCCTGTCCTTTTCCACCTTCTCGTCCGCATCAGGAGCTGCTGGATTTGGAAATGAAGCAGCCAGGGATGGGCTGGGGGTTGGGATGGGTGAGGAGGAGCTGGGAGGTCCCCAGTGAGGGGATTGAGCTGTAGAATCACCCAGAAATGCGGGGTGCAGCCACCGAGCATCACCCAGAACTCCAGGATCCAGCAATCCCACCCTTATCCCAGCCCTCTGTGCCCAGCTGGGTGGGACCAGGCAGGAACTGGTGCTTAGAGGTCCCAGGAACTGGGATAAGGGTGGGAGCCGCGGCCTCCCGGGAATGCTGGGACGGGCTTTTAGGGGAAAACAAGCACTTCCCATCAGCTGCATCCGCTGGGAAGCGGGAGGCGATTCCCGGCGGGCAGCAGGAGGGTGAAGTTGTCCCATTTTGGGTATGCACAGGGAGGGAATTTCTGCCGGGAACTGCTCCAGCGTGGCCGCTGTCCTGGGGTTCTGTGTGACACCCCGGGATGTGTCCTGGCAGACGGGAGATCCCTGTCCCCGCTGTCCTGGGCGGTGACACCCAGCTCGGCGGGAGGAAGGAAAAGGAAATTTTTCACTTCCCTGTTTGCTCAGGGCTGCCTGGGAAGAGGGGGCCCCGCACGGGTCCCGTCCTGCCGCTGCCACCGGGCTGAGTCACGGCCCCGCACGTCCGACCGGTTTTGGGGGACACCCTCGGGCTCAGCGTGGGAATGTCCCGCCCTCAGCAGCACCCCCGAGCCCCGAGGGACTCTCAGCTCCCCAAAACCCGCGTGCTGCAGGGGGTGGGGATGCTCCGGGAAAGCTCCGGCTCCTTCCCAGCCCCTGAGCGGGGATTATGAACGGGGTCAGCGGGAGATCCCCAAAAGTGACTGGGATCGGGGAATTGCCGCTCCCTGGGCTGAGCCCGGGGGCAGATTCGATGCTTTTCCCGCTGAGCTGGAAGGAAGCTGCGGGTGGAAGGGGGACCCCGCCTCGAGGACAGGCCCCACGTGGGGCTTTGGGGGCTCGAGGAGGGCGCAGGGACCTGGGACAGCGTTTGGGGACATGCATGGAGACCAGGTCCCCCTGTGTGGAGCTCGGGAAGGAGCCCCGGGAGGATGGAAAAGCCGGGAATGCTGAGCGCGGAGGAGGCAGCGCCGGCGGGCAGGAAGCGAGGCCGGGGCAGGAAGGCAGCCCCGGCTCCGGGCTCGGCGGAAAAGCGGAGGAAGAGCAGAGGAAAGGCTCGAGGCCACCGTGGTGGCGGCGGGAGGAAGGCTGGCCCCGGCCAGGAGCTGTCCCTGTGCACGTTGTCCCCGCGGTGGGACCGAAACTCGCCCGTTCCCGGCTGCAAACGCCCCTCGTGGGCTGCAGGTCCCGGCGTGCCCCGTGTCAGCCACACCTCGGGACTCGCAGCCTCGTGGGAGATCCCAAAAGGGGGGAACGGGACCCTTGGGACGCCCCTTTGGTGGCCGTGGAGGTGGCACTGCCACCCGTGGGGTGCCCGGCTGGGGCTGAGCAAGGACCCAGAACCTCCAGGGGTGTGGGGTGGGTTTGGGTGGGTTTGGGGTTCCTTATGTTCCTCTGGAGCTCTGTGAGGACTTTTGGGGCTCTGCCTGAGATGGGGCCACCACAGAGCAGGACACCCAGCTGGGGGGTGGGCGACATTCCTGACACTGCCCCCCCTCTTCTCCACAACTTTTGGGAAACGTCCCAACACCCCCCAGAGCCTCCATTCGCCACCTTTGAGCACCTCCAGCCCAGATCACCGGGAACATTCAGCTCAAACCACCCCTGGGGGCCGCCTCCCCCACGCCGAGGATGTCACCGCGGTGTCCCCAGCCCGGAGCAGAGGATCCGGAGCGCCGGGAGCCGCCGTCCCTGCTCCTGCCGGGCTCGGGAACGGAGCTGTTCAATATTTATAGCGGCTGCCGGGGAAAATGGCAGCGGAAGGGAGGGGGGACCACGGGCGGGAGGGTCCATCTGGCCCCCGCCCCGGAGTCGCCATCTGGTCCCCGCGGAGTCGCTGCCGGGGGCCCGGGGCGCTGCGGGCGCTGTCCCCGCTCCCCTGCACGCCTTTGGTGGCCGCAGGTGATGGGAGAGGCCGGGGGGTGGCTCGGGGTCCCCTCCAGCTCCTGGGTCACCCCCGCGGGCGTGTTTGAGCGAGGAAATGAGGACGTGGGTGTAATTGTTAATGAGGATATGCTAATTAAGGGCTTGTGGGGCTCAGGGTCGGCCAGGTGAGCCCTGGGCGAGGTTGGGGTGGTTGTGGCCAGCTCGGCTCAGTGCAGCACCTCCACAATTTGGGTGTCTCGACGGCACTCCGCGGCTCTGGGGCTGGGGGGATGCTCAGGGGTCTCCCAGCCCGGGGGATGCTGGCAGGATCAGCACTGGGATATTTCTCCCTCCCTGATGATTTTTTCCCACTTGGTCTCACCCCAAACCTGCTGCGGTGTGAGGTGACAGTGAGTAAACAAATCCTTAATTAACCACTTTGGGGATGTGGCTTTATTAATGTAAAAAATCTTTATTAGGGAGGAATTAAAGCTGACAGTCTCTGTGTACAGGGTGGCACAGCCCAGGTGGGATCACCTTTGGTTTTGGGGGATGTTCCTGTCCTTTTCCACCTTCTCGTCCACATCAGGAGCTGCTGGATTTGGAAATGAAGCAGCCAGGGATGGGCTGGGGGTTGGGATGGGTGAGGAGGAGCTGGGAGGTCCCCAGTGAGGGGATTGAGCTGTAGAATCACCCAGAAATGCGGGGTGCAGCCACCGAGCATCACCCAGAACTCCAGGATCCAGCAATCCCACCCTTATCCCAGCCCTCTGTGCCCAGCTGGGCTGGGACCAGGCAGGAACTGGTGCTTGGAGGTCCCAGGAACTGGGATAAGGGTGGGAGCCGCGGCCTCCCGGGAATGCTGGGACGGGCTTTTAGGGGAAAACAAGCACTTCCCATCAGCTGCATCCGCTGGGAAGCGGGAGGGGATTCCCGGCGGGCAGCAGGAGGGTGAAGTTGTCCCATTTTGGGTGTGCACAGGGAGGGAATTTCTGCCGGGAACTTTGCTCCAGCGTGGCCGCTGTCCTGGGGTTCTGTGTGACACCCCGGGATGTGTCCTGGCAGACGGGAGATCCCTGTCCCCGCTGTCCTGGTGTTCTGTGTGACACCCCGGGATGTGTCCTGGCAGACGGGAGCTCCCTGTCCCCGCTGTCCTGGGGTTCTGTGTGACACCCCGGGATGTGTCCTGGCAGACGGGAGCTCCCTGTCCCCGCTGTCCTGCTGGCCGGGGGACCCCAGGCTCGGGTGGGATTTTCCATAATTCCTGCACTTTGATGTCACCACCTCCTCCCGAGGGATCCTCGCTACCTGCGGCAGACCTGCCCCTGGCATCTGGCTGCTAATCCCGGGATTAGCGGCCGCGGGGAGCGGCAGATGGAGCCCGGGACCCCCGGCGGGCAGCCCGGGACCCCCGGGGTGAGCGCGGCAGCTGAGCCCCCAGCGGAGCCACCTCCGTGGTGCTCCCGGGGGAATTCCCAGCGGGATCTCCCCCGGGATATCAACCCCGCCCGGGGGCCTGGGAAAGCCCCGGTTCGAGGGAAGTGAGACGTGTCACTGCTCGCGGTGACAGCTCCTCCCGGCTGCGTTTCTGGGAAAGCCAAGAATCCCCGTGTCCAGCTTCTTCTCGCCCCCGAAATATCCGCTGCGCTCTCGGGGTGGGGAAAAAGGGAAGGAGAGGAGGAAATGGCTGCGTGTCTCCATCCTGTGCCCACCCCAAACCCAGCTCCTTCATTCTCGGGGTCGCGGCCAGGCAGAGGGGAGTAAGGGAGATGCCCCCAGGGCTGTGTCGGGGGTCTCTGCCCCCCAGTTCCCAGCCAGGCCCCCCGTCCTGTGGCCGAGTGCCCCACGGCTGCGTGCTAACCCCAGGGTCTCCGTTCAATGGGAGGAAGGAAATCCTCATCCTCGGGAAAGGCTGGACACGGCCGTTTCCTCCCCCCGTGCCGGGGCCCCGGCATCGCCCCCCGCCCCACCCGGCTGGAAATCCCGGCCGGACACCGGGTTCGGTCCTGCTGGGGTCACACGGGAAACAGGGACAGGCGGGGGGGCCGCTCTGTGCCCCCCAAACCCGCAGGGTCTGCCGGGGGGGGCTCGGGGGGTTCCGCAGCCGCTCCAAGCAGCGGAGCCCCTCGGTGTCCCCGGGAATGGGGGGTCCCGCTCCCTGCCGGTGCCGGTCCCGGTGCGGGGTGGGGGTGAGGGAAGGCACAATCCCGCGGGCTCGCCCGCCTCTGGCTCCTCTCCAGCCTCCGCTATTCCCACTGCTCCTTCCTCTTCCTCGCCCTTTGCCCCGCTGACGGCAGCGCC
Source organism: Onychostruthus taczanowskii (assembly GCF_017590055.1). Taxonomy (NCBI): domain Eukaryota; kingdom Metazoa; phylum Chordata; class Aves; order Passeriformes; family Passeridae; genus Onychostruthus; species Onychostruthus taczanowskii. The sequence continues at coordinate 1,610,793 of NW_024503235.1, forward strand.
GAAACGGCGGCGGCTTCGCTCCGGTGGCCTTTGGTCCCTCCCGCCCTGTCCCCGCCGTGTCCCCGCCGTCCCTCGGGGCTCTGCCGGGCACCGACACCCCCTTTCCCTTCCCCGGCCCTACGGATGATGCTACGGATGATGCTGCGACTGGTCCCGGTCCCGGTTCTGCTCCCGGTCCCGGTTCCCCCGGACCCGCTCCGGTGCTCGAACTCCGTTTTCAGCGGCAATAATTCCCCCGCCGTGGTCGGGGCTGAGTCGGGAGCGGTGTCGGAAGCGGGACCGGGACCAGCACCGGGACCGGGTTAGGATGGGGATGGGAATCGGGACCGGGACTGGAATGAGAATCGGGATCAGGACCGGGGTCGGAATCCGGATTAGGATGGGGATGGGAATCGGGACTGGGACCTGGATGAGGACCGGGATCAGAATCGGGATGGGGACGGGGACCAGGATCGGGATCAGAATCGGGATGGGGACGGGGACCAGGATCGGGGTCAGGATGGGGACGGGGACCAGGATCGGGATCAGGATGGAACCGGGGACCAGGATCGGGATCAGGATGGGGACGGGGACCAGGATCGGGATCAGGATGGAACCGGGGACCGGGACCGGGACCGGGACCGCGCGCGCCGGGCGCCCCCTGGCGGCCGCGTGGTCCTGCCGGAACAAAGGCCGGAGCCGGGACCCCCCCGAGCCCCCCCCGAGCCCCCCGGGACCCTTTAGGACCCCCGGAACCGGATGGGAATCGGGACTGGGACCTGGATGAGGACCGGGATCAGAATCGGGATGGGGACGGGGACCAGGATCGGGGTCAGGATGGAACCGGGGACCGGGACCGGGACCGGGACCGCGCGCGCCGGGCGCCCCCTGGCGGCCGCGTGGTCCTGCCGGAACAAAGGCCGGGGCCGGGACCCCCCCGAGCCCCCCCCGAGCCCCCCGGGACCCTTTAGGACCCCCGGAACCCCTCCTGGGACCCCCCGGGACCCTCCCGCGGGCAGGGGGGGCCCGCAGCCCCCACAGCGGCCGCACGGGCGCTGCTCCCGGCAGCGGGGACGGTCCCCGGGCCGGGGCTCTCGGGGATGCGCTGCCTCCCTTCCTCCTCCCTTCCTCCTCCCTTCCTCCTCCCCCTCCTCCTCTTCCTCTTCTTCCTCCTCCTCCCCCGACCCTGACGGGCAGGTTGGGCAGGAGGAGCCTGGGGAGAACACCCGACCCGCGGGTAAAGGAGCAAAGGGGAGCGGCTGGGGCTCCCCAAACCCCCTCAGCTGCCCCCTTGTCCCCACATCCTCAGGGGACCCCTCAAAGCAGGGAGCCGCAGCAGCTGGGGCTCTTTTAAATGTGTTTTTACACATTTAAAAATACACATTTTAGAGAAATGACATCACCTTTCCCTACACAGAGCATGGGGAGGGGGCACAGGAGCTCCTGGGGACCCCCAAAAGGACAGGATGAGGGTTCACCCCCTCTTAAAGGAACCCAGCTGGAAGTTTTAACACACCTCTAACTCTCATCCTCCTCCTCCCTCTCCACCCCTGTCAAACCTCAGCACCATTAAAAAAACCCCTCCTCACACCCAAACAGCAGCAAACCTTTTGGTGGAGGTGGATCCAAACAACAAACACGCCAACAACTTGTTGGGAGTAAAAAAATATGTTTTTTTTTTTCCTTCCTTTTAATTACTCAGTTATCAAAGAAAACGACAACAACAAAAAAAGCAGTGGTAACAAAAATACAAAGCTCTGAGGGTTTCTCGTTTTTGTTTGTTCTGTAACAGGCTGAGAGCATCAGTGCAATTGTTTTAATTTAACTTCTGCTCTGAGTCCCTGCTGGCAGCATAGGAGTAGGCTTTGCCCAGCACCAGGCGGTCCCGCAGCAGCTTGAAGAAGGCGTAGTAATTGCTGAAGAGGATCAGAGCCAGAGAGATCGTCTGGTGCCACTTCTCCGAGGAAATCAGAGAGTAGAGCTGGTAGAAGATGACTGCTCCTTCCAGCAGGATCAGGATGTTGAGGATTCGCAGTGGTTTGCTGAAAAAGAACTGTGGGAGAGCAGGGTGAGGCAGCGGGCAGGAGGTGGAAGCTTTGGGTGAGGATTCCTCTGGCTCTGGATGGAGTCACCCTCGTGGCACAGGGCTGAGACGCTGCCTGAACCCCACCCTGGGCACTGACCACCCCCAGCTCCATCAGCCTGAGGTGTCCAGGCCACCAGGAGCAGCATCCTGCTGAGTTATCCCTGCTCCAGGAAGGAGAGGGGAGCTTACGTGGAATCGGAAGTGCGAGACGTCCGAGGGCACGGCCACGTTGTAGTGGCCCACGGCCTTGTAGACGTTCTTGCTGTGCTTCACCAGCACCCCCTGAGGCCACATGCACTCCTCAGTCCACCTGCAGGGAACAAGAGATGCCTTAATCCACCTGCAGGGGACAAGAGATGCCTTAATCCCACCTGCAGGGGACAAAAAAAATGCATTAATCCACCTGCAGGGGACAAAAAATGCTTTAATCCCACCTACAGGGAACAAGAGATGCCTTAATCCCCCTGCAGGGGACAAAAAATGCCTTAATCCATTTTCAGGGGACAAAAAAAAGCCTTAATCCCACCTGCAGGGGACAAGAGATGCCTTAATCCCACCTGCATGAGGCATTGGGCTCTGCTGCCTCCCCAGCAGCAGCGAGGAGTACTGGAATTCTGCTCCCACTTTGGAATTGTCACCATGGCAGTGACAAACTGCAGGTAGCTGTGGCCAGGAGCAGCAGGCACCTTGCCAAAAATCAGCTCTGCTTGGCAGGGACAGTGCCCAGAGTGTCTGTGCTGCCGGATGTGTCAGCCAACAACGCTGCTCTCACTTTTCTCTGGTTTACTTTAAGGCTGAGCTCCCCACCCACCCAGCAAAAGGACAAGTCCAGCCTCAAGCCCAGCAGAGAATTCCTTACTGATGCTGCAGCACGTTGGAGCAGAGGGCTGGATCCACCTTCTGCCAGCAGCCCAGGTGTGCTGCAGCTTTGTGGAGCAGGTCACAGTAGCGTGCAGGGAGCAGGTACTGCATGAGGATCACCGAGGTGCTGATGGAGACCAGCAGGAAGAGCTCACAGGACCAGCGTTTGTCGTAGTACTGAGTGTTCTGGGGGGGACAGGAAGGTGGGACAGTGTTTGGGCACTGTGGGACACGTTTGGACAGCCTCACCTGCCCAAGGTATCACCACACAAAGCACTCGGGCAGGCAGGTAAAATGAGGGCTCTGCGTGGAGCTGTTGATCCTGGAAAGGAAGAGCCCACATGGGATGGGGGATGGAGAATTCCTGCCAAAGATTTGTGCCACCATCACCAAAACCAGGAAGGCAGGTCCTGATGCTCCCTATGCCCAGCTGATGGAGCACCAGCCCCTCAGGGCACAGGGACAGCCTCACCCCATTTACCACCAGACATTCAGAATTCAACCCCCACAAGTAAGGACTGTCCTCCCTCAATGTGTCACCTCCCAGCCAGGCCTCACCTTGACAAACCACACAGGCACGAAGGCCACGTAGTAGGCACTGAGCATGGAGCTCACCAGCACCTCCTTCATGCGCCAGTTGAAGTCCATTTTCAGGAATTCCACCTCGTTGCGGATGAGGTCCGGGGACAGGCAGCAGGCGTGGCTGGGCATGGCCTCCATGCCGTACATCTGCCTCGTGTGCTGCTTCCAGGTCTCCTTGAGCACTGTCAGGTAGTCCCTGCCCCGGGCTGTCACCTCCCCCGTGTCCCTGGGGCCAATGTTGGCCACCTGAGCAAAGAGCCCGGCCTTCCGAAAGTCACAGTTCAGCTGGAGGAAGGGGATGTACATCCCAAACCTGGAAAAGCACAGAGCTCAGGAGCTGTCCCATCCCACTGGGATCACCAGCCCAAATCTCCCTGTGGGGTTCTGAGCTGGGGGAGTTCAAGGCTTGGAGCAACCTGGGAGAGGGGAAGGTGTCCCTGCCACTGCTGAATGAATCCCAAACCCGTCTGGGATTCCATGATTCCAAAGGGAAACTCCCAAAAAGAGCTCTGAGCTCAGACACAGGCAGCAAATATCTGGGAATGTTTCTCCCTGCACCAAATCTCTGGGGATGTTTCCCCCTGCACCAAATATCTGGGGATGTTTCCCCCTGCAGCAAATCTCTGTAGGTATTTCCTACTGCATCTACCAGGGAGGAGGGAGCTATTTCCACTCCAAACATTTCCTTTTTATAGGAAACAAAAACCAGGAGCTGTTTGAATCCCTTCATCTGGCAGAGGAGCTCAGGAACAAAGGGAAAACAAAGCCCTGAGTTTTGTGAGCGCCATGGGAAAAGCACACAACTCTTTTCAGCAGTAATAATGAGTAATAATTAATGCTCACATCAAGCTGAAACAGGGGTCAATGTCACAGATGTGTCCTGCCACCACGGAATGTGACACAGCAGGAGGCAGAGGTGCAGGATAAACTCTGTGTCCATGGGCAGGGACACTTTCCACAAGCCCAGGCTGCTCCAAGCCTTGGAGACTCCCAGCTCAGAGCCCCAGAGGGCTGCAGGGAGCCTCCCCCTGGATTTTGGGTGGATTCCCCAGCCCTGATACTCACGGGTAGCACAGGAACAGGAGGTTGAGGAAGGAGTAGGTCCTGAAGAGGTGGATGATGGAGCGACACAAACTCCAGCCCGTGCCCGTGAGGACGGCGAAGCGAGTGACCACCAGGAAGATGGAGCGTGGCAGGGAGACTTTGCCACTCTGGGAAGCCTGTGGGACACAGGAGAGAGCTGGGCACAGCTGGGCATCCCCTCTTCTTAAAGGAGAAAACTTTGTGTAAAACCACAGCTAAAAAGGAAATGGCAGTGCCCAGCTGACAGCAGGGCAGGGAGGCTTTCTGTGGAATCTGGGCTCTCCAAAACCTCTGGAATTTGGGCTTCATTGCTCAGGGAGTTTCTAGGTAAGGTCTGGTAGTCACCAGTGCCCAGCACACTCTCCTGGCACTGCTCACCATGGGATGCTTCCACAGTGAGCAGCCCTGGCCCTTCCCTGGGGAAAGCTGGAGTGAAGGAGAGAGCAGGAAAAGAGGCAAAGGGAGGAGGGAATCACAGCCACTACAGTCTGGCTGAGACAGAAATTCAGAGAGTCAGGGAAGGACACAGACCCAGCAGGTCTGGGGAGCTCAGTTCTCTGGTCCTCAAGAAACCTTTCCTGGGCTTCTGACTTGGGTCACAGAGGTCTTCAGGGAAGGATGGAGAGGTTTGGGATGGCAAAAGGGACCCAGAGCTTTACAAATCCCCTAGAAGGAGAGCTCTGACTTTACCTCCTTGACGACAGCACCGATGAGCCGCCGTGCCAGGACGATGGTTGTCACCGTCAGCACGTTGAAGTCGATGAGGTGAAAGTTCTGTGGGGACAAAACCAAAATTATTCCATTGCCATCAGCACCAGGAACCCACATTCAACACACAAAGTCCCAAATTATTCTCTTTGGAGAATCTCTCTTCCAAGAGAACGCCAAGCAGGCAGCCAGAGCCCAAAATGAGGGAAACAGGGAGTGGCAGGAGAAACCCTGAAGGCTCAGATGGAGTTTTTATCAAACATTATAAAACAAACTTTAGGTTTAGTGCTCCAAGAAAGAGCCTGGGAGCTGCAGCTGCCCTTTGGTGCTTACCAGGGAGGTGTGAGAAGGAGGGTGGGAGGGGGGGTACCACCACACTGTCTTGTAGATGTTGATGTAGTGGACGAAGAGGGCGACGAGGTGGCAGAAGAAGAGCTGCAGCTCGAACAGGACGCTCCTCTCCACGGGCAGCTCGGGGATCTTGCAGTGCCGCAGGGGAACGACTGTCTGAGCTGCCAGGGGGGGGCTGGACAGGCCTGTCCCTGAGCCACTCCTGCCAGGGGGAGCCAAGAGCCAGGGGTGAGCAGGGGAATGTCCCCCAGCTCCCCCCCACAGGTCTGAGATTGATGGGGAAACTCCAGCTATCAGTGGCTGGCATGAATCAGAAATTTCAGGCAGATGTGAGCAGGGATTTGCCCACACAAAGCAGTATTTGCACCCAGGACATTTGATATTAAATCCCCTGTGTTGTTCAGACCCAGGGTTGTGTTGTGCTACTCAGTGGCTCTCTTAATTAATTGGAAGCTTTCAGAGCTCAAGTTGGTGTTTACATATCTAAGAGTGCTTGAACATGAAAGGCAGAGCAATTACACACAAGGCCTTGTTCATTCTTCACCTTCTGTTCACCTGAGGAGGAAAAACGAGTTTAGCCAGAGGAGCCTCTTCCTGTGTGAGCAGGCACAGGATCCCAGACTGATCCTCTGGATCAAAGGGAATGAATATCTCCCAGATTGAGCTGCAATCTCTAAATAAAAACAGGCAAAGGAATCTGGGTGTGGGCCTCAAAGGAACTGCAGAGCACAAAGTGTTCCTGTAAATCCCCAAATTAAATTGTGGAGTGTGGATCCAGGGGGATGCAGGGGCATCAGGCCATGGTTTAAAACAGGAGATGGAGAACATAAAATAAGGCCATGAGTGAGGGGAAAACCTGAGGAGCCTGAGCTGTCTCCCTGAAATGCCCAGATTCCCAAACTCGTGGTGATTCAGATCCTCAGGACTGATAAACCATGGAATCACAGAATGCTTTGGGCTGGAAGGGACATCAAGGATCATTCAGGGCATGGGCAGGGACACCTTCCCCTATCCCAGGTGGCTCCAAGCTCCATTCAGCCCAGGCCTGGACACTTGCAGGGATGCAGCAGCCACAGCTTCTCTGGGAATTCCATTGCAGCCCCTTCCAGTGGAGGATTTCTTCCTAAAATCCCACCTGGCAGTGGGAAGGCATTCCCTGTGTCCTGTCACTTCACAGCCCTGCACAAAGCAGAGCCCTGGATGCCTTGGAGGTGAGCTGGGTGTGGATCTGTGCTTGCCCTGCCTGGGATCAGGCTCTGGGTGTGTGCTTTTCCCAGGAAAGCTGGACTGCTCCACCTCCCATGGCCCTGCAATGACTTGTCTGGATAACTGCATCCCTAAAAATCCCTGGCCCAGGGCCCTCAGCTGAGGCAGACAGAACATTTTCTCTGCAGAGTAAATAAAAAACCTCCTGTTTGTGCTGCTGCTCCTTGGCTTCTCCCTCCTGCTCTGCCTCAGCATCCAGCTGATCCTAAAAAACCACACAGAGCCACATCACCTGAGCTAAACCCTGCCTGAGAAACCTCAGGGCACTGGGGGTGCAACAGCCCCAGCTGGGCTTTGGATATAAAATTGTCTCTATTTTGATTTCTCTTCCCCGGTCACTGAAGGGTTTTGAACTCTCCTGGAGTCCTGAGGAGTCTCAGGGACAGCCATCCTAATTCCAAGGATGGACAAATGGGATGTGGGAAAGGGAACTGGGAGTTAATTAGAAAAGTCAGGTGGGAATGGTTTCCCAGTCCCACAGGGTTGGGTTAGGTGGGATATTGGGGAAAAAATCCTCCCTGTGAGGGTGGGAAGGGGCTGGAATGGAATTCCCAGAGGAGCTGTGGCTGCCCCTTCCCGGGGAGTGTCCAAGGATGGGCTGGAACAACCTGGGATAGTGGGAGGTGGGGGGAAATGGGATGAGCTTTAAGGTCAGGGAATGGGATGAGCTTTAAGATGGAGGAATGGGATGAGCTTTAAGGCTGGGGAATGGGATGAGCTTTAAGATGGAGGAATGGGATGAGTTTTAAGAGAAAGGAATGGGAGGAACTTCAAGGTCAGGGAACAGCATGAGCTTTATGGTCAGAGAATGGGAAAAGCTTTAGGGTCAGGGAATGGGGCAAGTTTTAAAATCAGGGAATGGGATGAGCTGTAAGACCAAGGAATGGGATGAGTTTTAAGGTTGGAAAATGGAACAAGCTTTAAGATCAGGGAATGGGATGAGCTTTAAGGCTGGGGAATGGGACAATCTTTAAGATTAGGAAATGGGATGAGTTTTAAGATCAAGGAACAGGATGAGCTTTATGGTCCCAGAATGGGATGAGCTTTAAGTTCAGGGAATGGGATGAGCTTTAAGGTCAGGGAATAGGATGAGCTTTAAGATCAGGGAATGGGATGAGCTTTAAGGTCAGGGAATAGGATGAGCTTTAAGATCAGGGAATGGGATGAGCTTTAAGGTCAGGGAATAGGATGAGCTTTAAGATCAGGGAATGGGATGAGCTTTAAGGTCAGGGAATAGGATGAGCTTTAAGATGAAGGAATGGGATGAGCTTTAAGGTTGGGGAATGGGACAAGCTTTAAGGTCAGAGAACAGGACGAGCTTTAAGATGAGGGAATGGGACGAGCTTTAGGATGAGGGAATGGGACAAGCTTTAAGATCAGGGAATGGGATGAGCTTTAAGTTCAGGGATTGGGACGAGCTTTAAGATCAGGGAATGGGACAATCTTTAAGATCAGGGAATGGGACGAGCTTTAGGATCAGGGAATGGGACGAGCTTTAAGATCAGGGAATGGGATGAGCTTTAAGATCAGGGAATGGGACGAGCTTCAAGGTCAGGAACAGGACGAGCTTTACCACCGAGCTGCGCCCCCAGCCCCCGCAGGCTGCCCGCCGTGCCCTACCTGGTCCGGGAGCGCACGCCGGTGACCGAGGAGCCCGAGGAGTGGCCGGCGGCCCCGGCGGCCCCGGGCTCGCACAGCGGGTTCCGGCAGTAGGAGCTCCTGTTGGGACCCCGGCGTCCCCCGGCCATGCCCAGCACTCTGGGGGGTTCCTGGCTGCTCACTGCGGGCTGGGCTCAGCCCTCACCACTGCAGGGAGTTAATTAGCGTGGGTTGATTAGTGTTTCTTATGGAGCCTCGCTGTCACCAGCCCGTCAACCCCAATTTCTCCAAATTTCAATTGTGGAGCTCGTCGCTCCAGGACAATCCAAATTTCTCCACCTATTTGTGCCCTGTCTCCCACATTCCTCCAGGAGCTCCAGCCTTGCTGAGGTGCTGAGAATTCAGCACTTTATAAGGAATTCCATCTGCATCCCTGTGGTGGAATCATCATCCAAATTTAACTTTTGGAGCTCATTGCTCCAGGACAATCCAAATTTCTCCAAATTTAATTTTTGGAGCCTGTCACTCCAGGATAATCCCAATTTTTCCACCTATTTTTGCCCTGTCTCCCACACTTCTCCAGGTCACCTCAGGGAGCTCCAGCCTTGCTGAGGTGCTGGGAGTTCATCACTTTACCAGGAATTCCATCTGTATCCCTGTGGTGTCATCCCTGTTTTCCATATTAGCATGTATTAATTAACATGGATTAATTAGCATTTCTTATGGAGCATTCCAGGCCTCACTGTCACCACTCCATTGCTTCAGGATAATCCAAATTTCTGCAAATGTAATTTTTGGAGCTCATCACTCCAGGATAATCCAAATTTCTCCACCTATTTTTTCCCCGTCTCCCACATTTCTCCAGCTCAAGGAGGGGTTGAGAATTCATCACTTTACAAAGAATTCCATCTGCATCCCTGTGGTGTCATCCCTGTTCTCCAGACTCGAGAAATGGCCCCAAAAATTCAGAAATTTGGGATATTTGGTATCATTTTGTGTTGGAACTGAAGGGCACAGCTTTTCAAAATCGTTATTTTATTTTTGGCTCTTTAAGATGGGAAGAAACAACACATTTTTAGGGTATTTGTTGTTTTATGTTTTGATGGCACTGAGGTCAACGGGGCCAAGCTTTTCCAGTGCTTGTTTGCCACACACAAAACTCATCCCAAGCTTTTCCAAACTTCCTCTGGATCCTGTTAACCTCAGGAGAATCCACAGCAGCGATAAAAATCCCCCTTTCCAAGTGAAATCTGAGCTGTGAGGGAAACTCAGGCACATTCCTCTGCCTGGTGGATCACTTCCAGCTTTGCAATTTGCATCTGGAGCAACAAAATGTGTGCTGAAGGTTTAGAAACCGATCTCAAGGGAGTTTTAAAACTGATGCTGAGCTCGGGAATGCTCCAAAACCCCCGTCCCAGAGCTGGATCTGGAGGGAGCTGCTGTTTTTAGGAGCTGCTGGGATGTTTTTTTGGGGTTTTTGGGAACTGCGGGAGCTCTGGGAGCTCCAAGGAGGCTCTGGAGGAGCAGTGGAAGCTGCGAGGGCACACACCGGGGGGAATTTGGGAGGTGCAGGAAGGAGCCACGAGGCTCCAGGAGGGAAACTGGAAAGGTGGGGGCAGTAAAGGGAAATTTGGAGGTAAAATTTGGGGTCACAGGGGCTCCGGGGGAGCAGCCAGAGCTGTAAAAGGGAAATGTGGGCGCACAAGGGGGGCTGCAGGAGAACACCGGGGGCCAAGGAGCTCTGAGGGAGGAATTTGGGGGCACAGGAGGGGCTGCAGGAGAACACTGAGGGCTCCAGGAGCTCTGAGGGAGAAATTTGGGGGCACAGGAGGGGTTGCAGGAGAACACTGAGGGCTCCAGGAGCTCTGAGGGAGGAATTTGGGGGCACAAGTGGGGCTGCACAAAAGCCGAGAGGACCCTCGGCGGCTCTAAAAACCCCACCGGGTTACTCAGGACCCGCCCGGGAGCGCCACGGAAGGCTCCGTGAGGGCTCCGTGAGCCCGCGGGGCTCTGAGGGGCTCCGGGCGAGGCCGCGGCGCGGGAGCCGCCCCCCTCACCGCGGCGGGGCGGAGCGAGCCGCGGGGCTCTCCCGCGCCCCGCCCGCCGCCCTGGCCGCTCCCCGCCGGCTGCCGGGAGGGTTCCCCCCCGCCCGTTCCGCCCGTTCCCCCCGGACCGCGCTGCCCCCGGCCCGGCCTCCCTCACCCATCGCCGGCCGCCGCTCCGCCTGCGCCGGGCACAATATGGCGGGCGGGGCGCGACGGCGGCCGGCGCGGGACAAGCTGCTGCGAGGCGCGAACGCGCATAAAGCCACGCCCCCTTTGTGTGTAGCCACGCCCAGTCGGCCACGCCCAGCGGGGCAGCGCGGTGTCACCCCCCGGTGTCACCCCCGGTGTCACCGCGTGGGAACGGCAGCAATCGCAGCCGCCAGCTGTCCCGGCAGCCCGTTATGGCAGGGAATGAGTAATCCCTGACACCTGCGCGGCTCCGGGCGCCTCCGCGCGGCGCTGGGATGCTCCTGGAGGGGTTTCAGCGTCTTCACAATTTTGGGTTTTTTTCCCCCCCAATTATTCGCTCGGCTTTGTTTCAGCACAGATGGTTACACAAAGCTGAGAGCCAGCCCAGCCTAGGCTGCAGGAAAAAGCGGCTCTGGGATGAATGGACTCGCACAAAGACAAAATTTGCTGATTTTTTGGGTTTTTTTTGGCCGCGCAGGGAGGTTTGGAGTGCCCAGCCCTGGAGGTGTCCAAGGAATGAGCGGTCACAGAGCTTGGAGGGTTCTTCCAACTTAAACTGATTCATCAAAAATCAGGAGTGGCCAGACACCTGATGTTTAAGAGAATCCTCTAAAGGTACCAGGACATCCCTAAAAATCCAGTCAGGCCAAAAAAATGTATCTGGAACGTGATGGATGAGCCTTTTTTGGTCCAAAATCAGTGGTGAAATTCCAAATTCAGCGGTAAAATGAACACCTCCATCAGGACACAGTTTGTATTTCAGTTTTCCAACAGGCAGCTGGAGATCCAAGGGAGTTCCCAGGATCCAAGGGAGGCTCTGGTGTTCTCCAACACTCCCAAAAAAACCTGGCAGATTCCCATTTTTCCAGTCACAGCACACAGAGCTTGAACTGATCCTCTGGAATCAGCTCCCTCTTGGCAAAAGGAGCAAAAGGAGCGTGGAAAAACATTCCCATGGAAACATATGGAGGGCTCAGCTGAGCTGTGCTCACACCAGGGAGCTTCCCGAGGGGAAAAAGGAGGGAAAAACATTTCCATGGCAGCTGGGAGCCCCCTGGACACTGCCCAGCCTGCAGGAATTCCTCCCCATCACCACCCACGGCTCATCCGAGGTGCTGGGGGTTGATCCGTGAGGGAGGAATTCCCTGATCCGTGAGGGAGGAAATTCCATGGAGGGAGGAATTCCCTGATCCATGAGGGAGGAATTCCCTGTTCCATGGAGGAGAAATTCCCTGATCCATGGAGGAATTCCCCGATCCATGGAGGAGAAATTTCTTGATCCATGAGGGAGAAATTCCCTGATCCATGAGGGAGGAATTCCCTGATTCGTGGGGGAGGAATTCCTTGATCCATGAGGGAGGAATTCCCTGGTCCATGGAGGAGAAATTCCCTGATCCACAGAGGAATTCCCCGATCCATGAAGGAGGAATTCCCTGATCCATGGAGGAGAAATTCCCTGATGCATGGAGGAATTCCCTGATGCATGGAGGAGGAATTCCCTGATCCATGAGGGAGGAATTCCCTGATCCATGAGGGAGAAATTCCCTCATCTACGGAGGAGGAATTCCCTGAGAAATTTTCCTCCCCAAAAGCCCCGGCTGGAGCATTCCCTGCTCTCCTCTCCCTCCTCCTCCTCCAGGGTCTCTCCAGGCTGCTGGAATCCCCCTGATCCCAAATTTTCTTTGGGAGAGCAGCACGAGGGGTTAAGCAGGTAAAAATGCACATTCCAGCTGTTTTTCTCCTGGCTCTGCTCGTGGCAGATGCTCCGATATAAAATTCAGATTTGCTCAGATGTGGGAATAATCCAGCTGTGCTCTCCAGCTCAGCTGATCCAAGCTGGAATTCTGGAGCTAAAAGACCAAACCACTGTGCTTTCAGTGAGGCTGGGAGATAAAAATCCCCAGAAAAGCTGTGGAATTCCCATCCCTGGAGCACTGGGATAGTGGAAGGTGGCCCTGCCATGGGACTGGAGCAGCTTTAAGGTCCCTCCCACCCCGGAGCATTCCCTGAATCCATGATTCCATAGAATGAAGCTCGGAGCCACTGGCTTTATTGAAATATTCCAAACAGAAAATGGAAAGCAGGGATAAGGAAGGGGCAGGGGATGAGGCTCCTCCCAGGAAAAGCTGCTGGGGACACTTCTGGAATTCCAGCTGGAGCGTTTTCCCCAGGTTTACTCCCCACTAAGGACAAAATCCAGGTTTGGGCCAGCTCAGAGCAAAGCCAGGCTGGGGTTTTACACCCCAGGGCTGCCCTGCAGGCTGCAGGAGCTGTTCCCACTCAGGGAAAAGCTCTGGGAAGATGGGAATGCTGAGACACGGAGCAGGAGGGTGTTCCCAGCCTGACAAAACCAGGATTTTGTTGGGAAACACTTCCAGGGAGGAGACGTGAAGAACAACGAGGGATTTTTCTCTGGGTTGGGGTCTTGCCCAAAATCCTACAAATAACAAGATGTGGATGAGCCCTTTGGGAAAACAGGGAGAGGAGGAGATCCCTGGCACTTGGGAGCAGAATTCCAGCAGGAAAGGGAAGGTTCTGCAGGTACCTGAGGTGACTCAGGCTCCCAGGAATCTCCATCCCTGCCTCACCCCAGGATGTTTGGCTGATTCTGCTGCTGAGGGGTTATTTTGGGATCTCAAATGAGCTCTGGCAGGCTCCAGGGCTAAATCCTGCCTGGAAAAGTGCTGGGAGAGGGAGGGAAGGAGGGAGGGAGCTGTCTGATCCAGGGAATGTTTGCAAAACACTCCCAGCACACCCAGTTATTTCAGTATATTCACATTTCCATCTTTTCCTATCAGCATCCCACAAAAAGCAAGGCACGAGATGGGTTATTCCAAAGGCAGCATCACAAGATCCATTTGGGAATAAATTGCTTCCTAAGAGATGATCTCTATCAAATCTTTTCCACTTGATCTAAAAGCTGGGCCTATTAGGAGAGAAATGGGAAAGATTGGTGCATTGCCATCAAAAAATTGGTGTTCCAATTCCACTGGAAGTGAAGATGGATTTGATAACCACAAATCCAGGCCTGTTGTCATGAGGGAAATTCAATTTTCAAGTGCAGGAATTCAGGGTGAACTCCCTGCTACAGAATTCCCACAAATTTCTCTTTTCCTGAGGTAAGAGGGGCTCGTTTGGGAGCTTTATAATCCCCTAAAAAAATGAGATTTATCCTTCCATGTCCCCTGCTCAGCTGGGATTTGGGCTTTTCCAGCATTTCAAAGTGGATTCCTTGGTGATTTTTGTTTATGGAGCTCAGGGGCAGCATGTTGGAATCCCACAGGGAAGGGGATGAAGGAATTGTGTCCTTGCTGATGTGATCACCCCACAACCACTCCCAGCCACCCAGCAAAGAGATTTTTTAGGGAAGCATCTCCTCTGCTCCATCCCTGAAAATGCTCCAGGCCAATTTGGGATAGGGGAAGGAATCCCTGCCCAAGGGAATGGGGTGAGATTAATCTGAATCATCAAGCAAAGAACAATCAAACACTTTCCAAATTCAGATTTTTGGCTCAAAACTTCTTTCAGCAACTTCCAGGGGGTGAAAAACAATTTTTTTTTGTCTTTTTCACATCTTTTAAAATAAATTTAAGCTTGACAAGCTCAAAAAAATTTTATTTTGTCACCAGAATTACCAAAACCCACCATTTTTTAGAAATGCCTCCACGGTTTTAAAGCCCAAAAATCACTGTGGGGTCCCTGAGGGAGATTCCCTGGCAGAATTCCACAAAAACCACTCCCAGCAGCCACATCCCATCCCAGAGCTTGTGGAGGAGCAGTGGAAGGGCTGGGAAGTGGCAAGGAAAGATCTGCAGCCTGGAATTTTCCTGGATTTTCCCCTGCTGTGGGAATTCCTGAGCCATTCCCAGGGCAAGAGGGAACAAATCCCAAAGCTTGGGAAGCACAGAACCATGAAATCCCTGCATCCCAAGGCATGGATCTCATCCCAAAATCCTTTAAAATCCCCTAAAAACTCAGCTCAGGAGCCTCCTCCACGCTGTGACCTCAGGGAAACAACTTCCCCTTTTTTTGTTTTTGGTGTGGATCCAAGGAAAAATTGGAATTTAGCAGCTCAGATGGTGCCACCCCCACGTTGGGAACTCAACAAGGGGTTGTAAAAAATCCCCCAAAACTCACCCAGCTGGTGCTGGCCCTGCTCTTCCTCCTCCTCCTCCTCACCCCGCTGAGTCACGGCCCCAAATTCCTGCAAATCAAAGGAAAAAATTGTGAGGATCCTCACGAAGATACTAAAAAAAAAATAAATTTAAAAAAATAAAAAAAAGGAAAAAAGAAAGAGATTCCTGCATGCAATTACACATGAAGGAAAAACATGCAACTTCAGCTGAGCTATGGACATTTCACAGGAAACAGCAATACTGGGGGGGCTAAAAATTGACATTTTCAAACAACTGAGCAGAATTTGGGTTTGGTTTTTCTTTTTTTTTTTTTTTGGCAGTAGCAGGACTAGCTTGGATTCACGTTCATTTTACATCTTTTATCCTTTATAAAAATCCAGGATATTTAAAGATTCCTTTTGGCCCACATTCCATCCCAGTGCATCTGCCAAGGGCACATTATTAAAAGTTATTGCTAATTTATGCCACGTGGGTTGGTTTAAATGTTTATATTTAAAACATTTTTTTTTTTTTTGCTTTTTTTCACGTTTTTGGGTTGTTTTTTTTCCCCTTTTACATTAAATTAACATCTGAAGGGTCGGCTGGGTAAAAAGTTTACGTCACAGGTTTATGGAAAAGAGAAATGTGCTATATTAAAATCAGACATTTAGGTTACCTTTTGGGTTTTGCGGTGCCTGTTAGCTTTACACATCCTGATTTCTCCTGCTGATAATTTTCCTTTAAAAGGGGGGGCATAGGCTGATCTTTTCATCACATTATGCCCTGAAAGCTGACTCCAAACCGGTGTTGAAAATTCAGTTATTTGCACTTTAATAACAATCTATAAATACAACTTTTCTGTGGTTTTTTTAAAAATATTTTTAAATATTCCCCTCAGTTCATGCGCTGCATTTTTGTTGTTTTTGGTTTTTTTTTTTCCCTAAAATTCTATTTTTCACCCCCGAGCAGTTTAATCCTCTCCCCCTAAAATTCCAAATTCATCTGCTGGATGGGAAATAACAAACCACGAAGCATTGATTTTTTTTAAATAGAAATAAATTCAGTATCTCTACATCCACACCCTCTCAGAAAGGATTTAAGGAGCAGCTGCAGCACCTTCCACCAACCAAAAAAAAAATTCATTTTTAAAGCAGTTTTTCCAAGGAAAAGCTGCTTGGAAGCATCATCTTTGCCAAGGGGGGGTTACAGAAAGCAACTTCCTTGGAATTCTCAGCATTCCTACTTAAACCAGGAATATTCTCTGAGGCCACCTGAAATCTGAATCATCGAGCAAAGAACCATCAAACGCTTTCCAAATTCAGATTTCTGGCTCAAAACTGCTTTCAGCAACTTCCAGGGGGTGAAAAACACATTTGGTTCATGCGCTGCATTTTTGGTTTTTTTGTTTTTTTTTTTTTTTCCCTAAAATTCTATTTTTCACCCCCGAGCAGTTTAATCCTCTCCCCCTAAAATTCCAAATTCATCTGCTGGATGGGAAATAACAAACCACGAAGCATTGATTTTTTTTAAATAGAAATAAATTCAGTATCTCTACATCCACACCCTCTCAGAAAGGATTTAAGGAGCAGCTGCAGCACCTTCCACCAACCAAAAAAAAAATTCATTTTTAAAGCAGTTTTTCCAAGGAAAAGCTGCTTGGAAGCATCATCTTTGCCAAGGGGGGGTTACAGAAAGCAACTTCCTTGGAATTCTCAGCATTCCTACTTAAACCAGGAATATTCTCTGAGGCCACCTGAAATCTGAATCATCGAGCAAAGAACCATCAAACGCTTTCCAAATTCAGATTTCTGGCTCAAAACTGCTTTCAGCAACTTCCAGGGGGTGAAAAACACATTTTTTTTTTTTGTATTTTTTTCATATTTTTTAAAATAAATTTAAACTCGACAAGCTCGAAAAATTTTTGTTTTCTCACGAGAATTACCAAAAAAACCACCATTTTTTAGAAATGCCTCCACGGTTTTTAAATCAATAATAATAATAATAATAATAATAAATAATAAAAAAAAAAGACAAATTAAGTTTAGCATGGATTTAAAGTTGTTTGAAACAAAACAAAAAAAACCTCCAAAAACAAATGACAATTCATCACATTTACTTTGATTAAAAAAGGACTAAACTTTATTGACAGATTGAGACAGACATTTTGACACGTTTTGAGCTACCTAGTTAGGCAGACTTTACACAAAATGTAGCATTTTTCTCTTCCAGAACAGAGTGGGAGGACAGTGTAACAAATCCAATTAGGACTTTATCTTATGTACAAAGTGAAATTTGGGATTGTTTTTTGTCTGGTTTTTTTTTTAAATTTTGGTTTGTTTTTTTTTTTACAGCTGCAGTGTCCCTTTTTATGCAAAGCTCGTGCTGAGATACACTTGAACAAGTGGCTGGGACTGCTTGAAATTGAGATTTTTTTTGGGGTGAGGTTGAAGTTTTCATCAGATTTTCTGCCCCAAAGGGCTACAAAAAATCAGAATTTTACAGGCCTACCCATGGAATATTCTTTCTATCAAACACTGGGCAATTAGAGCCATGTTTTGGTTTTTTTCCCCTAAAATTTGCTCATTTAGAGTTCAACTAAAACCCCTTTCCACAGGAAAAATATTCCCAAGCATATCTCAACACTGCACGGGGGGCTAGATTTCAAAATCCACATAAGAAAAGTCAATTTTTTTACCAACCTAATTTTTCCTTTTAAGTCAATTCTCTTTAAAAAACGCTATTTAATTTGTTTGGAGGATCCTTTGGGTTAAAATTTAAACTTCAAGATTCACCAGCAATGTCCTTTTAAAGGTTTGGCATCTGAAGTTATTTTTTTGTTTTTGCTTTTTTTAAATGGTGGCAGCCACTACTGTTACATTAAGATTTTAATTCTTAAAAAATAACCCTGAATTTTGAAATGTAGCCTACTTTGGGATTCTGCAACTACAACCTTTATGGGTTCCTTTAAAACAAACTTTAAAAGTTTTAACAAAACCTTAATTTCAGAACTAAGCAAAGCATGTCACTTTTGGAAACTAACATTTTTTTTAACTTGCTTTTTAGTTGGTTTTTTTTTTTTTTTACCTAAAACGACAAAGAAAGAAAAGCCATCTACACACCGAAGGAAAAAAAAAATAAAAATAATAAAAATTAAAAAGTTTTTCCCCCTCTAAATCTATTTAAATTTATCTCAAGAAATCACTACATACAGAAGCCAAAATGCAAGGTGAGGATGGAGTGGGAAGGAAAAAAAGGGCCAGGAAGAAAAACAGGGAGACAATTACTTGTCTGCTGTGGGTAAAGCAACGGGAATCCCGGGAGATACAAGAACCAGTAACAAGTGTTTGCTCCTAAATTGGGATTTTTGCCCCATTTTTGGGGTTAGTAGCGGCCGTAGGGGTGCTCTCTGTAGCCCCCCTTGACTGGCCGGGCTGAGGGGGCCTTCAGGGAGGGCCGGGTTCCATTCCAGTCATCTTGGCCTGTGGGGAAAAGGAGAAAAAGTCAGGAATGGGAGGAGGGAGGAGGGGAGGGATGGGGATGAAGATGGGCTGGGAGGTGGTGGAGTGTGGGATGGGATGGGCAGAAGAGGTGCTCAAAGGAGCTGCTCAAAATAGGTGCTGATATCCCAAAAACAGCTCCCCAAAACAGGTACTGATATCCCAAAAACAGGTCCTGATCCCCAAAAACAGCTCCCCAAAACAGGTGCTGATCCCCAAAAACAGCTGCTAAAAACAGGTACTGATCCCCAAAAACAGCTCCTCAAAACAGGTCCTGATCCCCAAAAACAGGTCCTGATCCCCCAAAAACAGCTCCTCAAAACAGGTACTGATATCCCAAAAACAGGTCCTGATCCCCAAAAACAGCTCCCCAAAACAGGTGCTGATCCCCCAAAAACAGCTAAAACCAGCTCCTGCTCCCCAAAACCAGCTCCTGCTCCCCAAAACCAGCTCCTGCTCCCCAAAACCAGCTCCTGATCCCCATAAACAGCTCCTGATCCCAAAAAACAACAGCTCCTGATCCCCAAAAACCAGCTCCTGATCCCCAAAACCAGCTCCTGCTCCCCAAAACCAGCTCCTGATCCCCATAAACAGCTCCTGATCCCAAAAAACAACAGCTCCTGATCCCCAAAAACCAGCTCCTGCTCCCCAAAACCAGCTCCTGCTCCCCAAAACCAGCTCCTGCTCCCCAAAACCAGCTCCTGCTCCCCAAAACCAGCTCCTGCTCCCCAAAACCAGCTCCTGCTCCCCAAAACCAGCTCCTGCTCCCCAAAACCAGCTCCTGCTCCCCAAAACCAGCTCCACAGCAGCCCTTGGGAGCAGCCAGCTCCAGCTGCCAGCGCTGCACCGTACCAGGACACAGCACACCCCAACCCTGCTGGGCCACTGGAGGGTGGCCACGGCAGGGGATGATTTAAAGGACCTTTAAGGCCCTTTTCACCCCAAACCACTCCAGAATTCCATGAAAAAAGCAGAGTTTGCTTGTGATAGCCACCCCTGTGAGCTGTCCCTGCCAGATCTGAAACCCAGCCTCCCCAAACCTTCCCTCCACCCACCCCCAGCCCACCTTGGGGATTTATCCTCTAATTCTGTTCTCAGGGAAGCAGAGACCAGAGGGAATAAAAAAAACAGTGGATAAACAGATCAGATTAACCGAGCCAAGTGTCCAAGGGGCACTGTGGGCTCTGAGGGAGCAGGAGGCACAAAAAGCTCTTTGTGCTCAGGGTGACACGGGCTCAGCAAACCCAGGGAACAGCCAGCAGCTCCTGGGAGCAGCTGGATGGAAACATCCTGGCAGGCTCCTGGTTTGGGGTTAAACCTGGAGCAGGGAAAGCCCTGAGGGCTCCTGGGTTTGGGGTTAAACCTGGAGTAGAGAATGCCACAGGGAATAACCTGAGGGCTCCTGGGTTTGGGATTAAACCTGGAGCAGGAACACCCTGAGGGCTCCTGGGTTTGGGGTCAGACCTGGAGCAGAGAAAGTCCTGAGCTCCTGGGTTTGGGATCAGTCCTGGAGCAGGGAAGACCCTGAGGCTCCTGGGTTTGGGGTTAAACCGGAGTAGAGAATGCCTCAATGCTCCTGGGTTTGGGATTAAACCTGGAGCAGGGAATGCCTCAATGCTCCTGGGTTTGGGGTTAAACCTGGAGCAGGGAATGCCTCAATGCTCCTGGGTTTGGGGTTAAACCTGGAGCAGGGAATGCCTCAATGCTCCTGGGTTTGGGATTAAACCTGGAGCAGGGAACACCCCAAGGCTCCTGGGTTTGGGATTAAACCTGGAGCAGGGAACACCCCAAGGCTCCTGGATTTGGATTTAAGCCTGGAACAGGGTGAGCAGGAGACAACAACTCTGCTTCCCTAATTCTGCCAGGACATGAATTCCCAGCTTCCAGGGATCTCCAGCTGGTCAGGAATGTCACCACCTGCACTCACTCAGCTGCGGAAGGGACTGTTCCAGCCACATGGAATTCCACACCTTTAAGGAGAGCTTTGGGAATTTGTCTAAGCCCTGCCCAGCAACAACAAAACTCCTCTGGCTCAGCACAAATCCAGAGTCAGTCCCAGAGCAGCCCTGGGGAGGAAAATGAACCCTGGCCCAGCACAGGCTGCTCTGGGGACAGGGGACAATGATTCCTTCTCATTGCCACAGCCAGATGCCATTCCAAGCCTGGCCATGGGAACTGCCTTCAAAAATAAATGCAGCCACAGCTGAGGGCAGCAGGAGGCAGGGAGGGACCTCTGGAATGTCTTCCCAAGGAAGCAGGGAGTGAATTCCTTGGTTTACTTTGCTTTTCCTGCTGAACTTTATCCCAGCCCATTCATTCCCTCACTTTTACCCTCGCAGTTCTCTCCCTGTCCCATGGGTGGGGAGTGAAATTGGGGTGTGGTTGCCCTTTGGGGTTAAATCACCAAATTTTGGCTCAGCCCAGCCTAAATTGGGAGTTGTACATAATTCAGATTAGCTAAGCTTTGCCTACTGAGTCAAACTGGCTCCACAGAGCCAAGGAGAGGCTCCTCATGACACTTAAATCCAGTTTTTGAGCAGATTTACAGCCCAGAGTCAGGCTCAGCGTTTGTGAGGATAAAGGAAGCAGATGGAACCATATAAAACCCAGCCCATAAAAACCAGACTGCAGCACAACTGCTGTGGGTGGAACCCAGACCTCCTGAAATATTCTAAAGCTACAAGGAAATTAAAACATTCCCAGAGATAAAAAATGGATTTTTTTAAAAGCATCACCATTGAGACCAACCTAAACCCACAGAGAGGTTGTTCAGACCTAAATAAAAACACCACGAGGTTCTCCTCAGTTTTTTATCCAGACATTGGAAACCAGCAAAACTGACCACAAGCAATTCCCAACCCCTTCCTTACCCCAGAATTCCCAGACATACCATAAGCTTCATAGGTTTCCTGTGCCTCCCCATGTCCATAATCATAATACTCTGTCTCCCTGCAAAAGCAACGAGGTGGTTACACACAGGGAAATCCCATTCCCACGCTGCCACAAAAAACCAGGAAAAGAGAAGATGCTCCTAGTCCTGGATTCCAGCAGAGCTCAGGAATGTTTCCATTGGCTTCAAATGGGATTTAAAAAGGGAAAAAAGGGGGAAAAGGCCATGCAGCATTCCTTTGGGAAGAGGGAATCCCACTCACCCTTGGCCCTGGCTGTAGTAGCCCTCGTAGCCCTCGTAGCTCTGCTCTGCGTACGTGTCGTCGTAGCCCTGCGGGGATGGGGACAAAAAAGTGTCACAAAAGGGCCAAAAAGGAACCAAATCCAACCCACAGCAGATGGCAGAGCCTGGAAATCCTGGCCTGCCACAGGGAAAGGGCTCAGGCACAGCACAGAGGGAGCCCCGGGGCCGGCAGGGGCGAGCCACGCTCGTATTTAGGAATTGTTCCATGTCCAGGGATAAATCCGTGTGCCAGGAGAGCTGGGATTGTTATCAGGGAAAGGTTTTATCTCCAGAGGGTGCTGGGCACTGGACAGGCTCCCCGGAGCTGCAGGATAATGCTCCCAGGGATGCACAGGGTGGGATTTTGGGGTGTGTGCAGGGCCAGGAGCTGGGCTGGATGATCCCAGGGGATTCCTGCCAGCTCAGGATATTCCATAGTTCTGTCTCATCCAAACAACACATTTACAACCCCCAACCTCTGAATTTTTCAGTGAAAAACCACCCATTTTGTTTAGAAAAAACACCAAAATTTCAGGTGTATCAGTATTTGTGATGATCCCAGCACCATGCCCATGATCCCTGGTGATCTCAGCACCATCCCAAAGGCTCTGGTGATCCCAGAACCATCCCAAAGGCTCTGGTGATCCCAGAACCATCCCAAAGGCTCTGGTGATCCCAGCACCTTTCCAAGGAGTCCTTGGTGATTCCAACCCCATCCCACTGATCCCTGGTGATCCCAGCCCCATCACCATCCCACTGATCCCTGGTGACCCCAGCACCTTTCCAAGCAGTCCTTGGTGATCCCAGCACCATCCCAGGTGACCCTGGTGATCCCAGAATCAGGAGTCAGTGGGATCCCAACACCATTCCCAGCAGTCCTTGGTGATCCCAGCCCCATCCCACTGATCCCTGGTGATCCCAACACCATTCCCAGGGATCCCTCGTGATCCCACTGATCCCTACCATCCCACTGACGACCCCACTCCATGGCCCCATCCCACTCCCATCCCACTGATCCCTGGTGATCCCAACACCATTCCCAGGGATCCCTCGTGATCCCACTGATCCCTACCATCCCACTGATCCCTGGTGATCCCAGCCCCAGCCCCATCCCACTGACTCCTGGTGACCCCAGCCCCATCCCAACGATCCCTGGTGACCCCATCACTCACGTATTCCTCGTAGCTCTCCGGCACGGGCGGCGGGGGCAGGGGTATCCTCTGGATGCCAGCTGCCCGCGCCCGGGGGGCAGGGGCGCCCCGCACGGCCGGGGGAGGGGGCACCCCCCGGGCCAGCGCGGCCCCCCGCGCCATGGCCCCGCGCACCGCGGCCCCCCGCACCAGCGCCCCCCGCGGGGGAGGAGGAGGAGGGGGCGGCCCGACCCCGCGGCCCCTGGGGGGGGACACAGACAGCGCTGTCAGGGGCTGGCCTCGGGGGGCCAGGGGGGCACAGACCCCACTCCATGGCTCACAGGTGGGTGTATGATATCACGTGTTATCTGTCATATTATACTACACCATATTATATCATAGATTATATTATGTATCATATTATATTATATCGTATTACATCATATACTATATTATGTATCATAGTATACTATATCATATTACATCATATACTATATTATGTATCATATTATACTGTATCATATTATATTATATATCATATTATACTATATATCATATTATGTATCATATTATATTATATCGTATTACATCATATACAATATTATGTATCATATTATGTATAATATTAAATTATATCATATCATATTACATCATATATTATATTACACCATATATTATATTATGCATAATATCATATCATATTATATTATATCATATCATACTACACTAAATTTACTATATTATATTATACTATGTTATATTATATTATACTTAATACTACATTATTATTTACTATGTTATGTTAATACTATATTATTATTTACTATGTTATGTTATATTATGTAAAGTTATATTATGTAATGTTATATTACATTATGCTATATTACATTATATATATTATATTATATTAAACTTTACTGCATTATATTATGCTATATTATGTAACGTTATATTATACTAATTATATATTATGTTATATATTATATATAATTATAATATGTATAATTATGTTATATTGCTTTAGATTGTATCATATTATATCCTATCAATCACTATAATATTATATTTATAATATTGCATTATATTGTATCATATTGTATCCTATTATATTATATCATATAATATGTATTGAAATATATTATACTATATGATATCATATATATCATATCATACTATATATATCATATATCAATATCATATTATATCACATTATACTATATGATATTAAAATGTTGTACTAAAACTATACTAAAAAGAAGAGAGAAAGGATCCATCAGAAGGTTGGAAAAGAAAAGAAATGAATGAATAACAAAATATTGTGATTGCTCACAGCCCCGACACAGGTGGCTGGCAAATTTTGGTCATCAAATAAAAACAATTTCACATGCTGGCTAAACAATTCCCCAAATCACATTCCAAAGCAGCAAAACATGGAGAAGATGAAGCATCCTGGCTTCTCAGCAGAAAAGATCCTGACAAAAGGATTTTTCATAAAATATGTCTGCGACAGTCAGGAGCTGCTGCTCTGGGGAGCCCCAGGACGGGGACTGTCAGTAGTGACAAAAAAATAGCAGAGCTGGGAATTGTGGATTGGCACAGAAATGAGAATGGTTGTGCTGGGAGGGGCACTGAACCCTCCTCTGGGGGAGAATTCTGCTGCTTTGGGTGAAAAGCTGAAATAAGCAGAGGGGCACCTTTGGAATGCAGAATGAATTCCTTGGTTTGCTTTGCTTTTCCTGCTGAACTTTATCCCAGCCCATTCATTCCCTCACTTTTACCCTTTCAAATCTCCCCATCCCATGAGTGGGGAGGGAGTGAGAGTGAGGCTTGGTTGCCCTTTGGGGTTAAATCACCAAATTTTGGTTCAGCCCAGCCTAAGCTGGGAGCTGTACACAATTCAGATTAGCTAAGCTTTGCCTACGGAGTCAAACTGGCTCACAGAGCCAAGGAGAGGCTCCTCGTGACACTTAAATCCAATTCTTGAGCAGATCTAGAGTCAGGCTCAGGGTTTGTGAGGATAAAATAGCTGTAAACAAAGAAATAAATCTGATACACAACTTTGGGCAGGGAATTTCACTCCAAAGGACCCTCCCACCCACCTGGATCACCCCAGATCCCTCAGGACCACTGAGGACATGGGCAGGGACACTGCAGGCAGCAGGAAAAGCACCAGCCCATGGATCAGGGAGTGAGGCAACAGTTTTAGTGCCGATTTATCCCCAAGCTTTGCCAGAAAGATGCCAGCCCAGAGGTGGGAATTCAAGCAGAGAGGATGGGAATTTCAGACTGAGAATGCTGAGGGGTTACAGCACATCCATCACCAGCCAGGCCCGTTTCTGAGATGTTCATGGAACTATTTATGAAACCATTTATAAAACCAGTCATGAAACCATTGTTTAAACCCATCCCAAACCCCCCCGGGTCGGATGACGCCCCAAACACGGAGCCAGAATCCCCCAAGCCAGGTCTAGCCAAGCAGCAGCTTAACCCCTCTGAGAGCTCAGCTGTGGGTGAAAGGCAGCATTGCCAGGGCTGGGATTTTTGGGAATACCTTGGCACAGGGGGAGGGGGAGGTGGGGCTGCCCCCCGGCCCCTCCCGGGGACGCCTCGGCCGCGGTTGGGCTCCGGGACCCCGTTGAGATAGGAGAGCTCCAGGAACTGCTCCTGGCAGATATCATCCATCATGTCCTGCAGGAAGGACAGAAATAAGGATAAAAATAAGGATCAATAAGGATATAAAGGGTCAGCTCCAGAGAACAGCTCTGGGACGTCACAGGCTGCTGCGCTGGGATGAAATGACTGCATGGACCTCAATAAAATCTGGTTTTTCTGCAGCTTTCTCCAAGATCCCAGCCCTGCACCTCCAGGAGATGTTCCCACAATGCCAGGGATGCCAGGAGGATCCGTGGGGGAGAGCCCAGGCAGGTCTGAGCCCACAGCTCCTGTCTACAGGGCAGTGAGCCCACAGGAGGGAACCCTGCAGTGTTCCCACCCCAAAGGGCCCCTTCCAAAGCCAGGCTGGCTTTTCAAATCCTGAAGGATGCAGACTGTGCCTGGCAGGTCCTTGCAGATCCTTCCTTGGGGACTAAAGGGCCAGAGGAGATCACCCAGAGCCATCCCAGGGCTCCCTGGAGCTCCCCAAACCATCCCAGAGCTCCCTGGATTCAGCCCAGCCTAAGCTGGGAGCTGTACACAATTCAGATTAGCTAAGCTTTGCCTACGGAGTCAAACTGGCTCACAGAGCCAAGGAGAGGCTCCTCGTGACACTTAAATCCAATTCTTGAGCAGATCTAGAGTCAGGCTCAGGGTTTGTGAGGATAAAATAGCTGTAAACAAAGAAATAAATCTGATACACAACTTTGGGCAGGGAATTTCACTCCAAAGGACCCTCCCACCCACCTGGATCACCCCAGATCCCTCAGGACCACTGAGGACATGGGCAGGGACACTGCAGGCAGCAGGAAAAGCACCAGCCCATGGATCAGGGAGTGAGGCAACAGTTTTAGTGCCGATTTATCCCCAAGCTTTGCCAGAAAGATGCCAGCCCAGAGGTGGGAATTCAAACTGAGAGGATGGGAATTTCAGACTGAGAATGCTGAGGGGTTACAGCACACACAACACATTTCAAACTGAGAATGCTGAGGGGTTACAGCACATCCATCACCAGCCAGGCCCGTTTCTGAGATGTTCATGGAACTATTTATGAAACCATTTATAAAACCAGTCATGAAACCATTGTTTAAACCCATCCCAAACCCCCCCGGGTCGGATGACGCCCCAAACACGGAGCCAGAATCCCCCAAGCCAGGTCTAGCCAAGCAGCAGCTTAACCCCTCTGAGAGCTCAGCTGTGGGTGAAAGGCAGCATTGCCAGGGCTGGGATTTTTGGGAATACCTTGGCACAGGGGGAGGGGGAGGTGGGGCTGCCCCCTGGCCCCTCCCGGGGACGCCTCGGCCGCGGTTGGGCTCCGGGACCCCGTTGAGATAGGAGAGCTCCAGGAACTGCTCCTGGCAGATATCATCCATCATGTCCTGCAGGAAGGACAGAAATAAGGATAAAAATAAGGATCAATAAGGATATAAAGGGTCAGCTCCAGAGAACAGCTCTGGGACGTCACAGGCTGCTGCGCTGGGATGAAATGACTGCATGGACCTCAATAAAATCTGGTTTTTCTGCAGCTTTCTCCAAGATCCCAGCCCTGCACCTCCAGGAGATGTTCCCACAATGCCAGGGATGCCAGGAGGATCCGTGGGGGAGAGCCCAGGCAGGTCTGAGCCCACAGCTCCTGTCTACAGGGCAGTGAGCCCACAGGAGGGAACCCTGCAGTGTTCCCACCCCAAAGGGCCCCTTCCAAAGCCAGGCTGGCTTTTCAAATCCTGAAGGATGCAGACTGTGCCTGGCAGGTCCTTGCAGATCCTTCCTTGGGGACTAAAGGGCCAGAGGAGATCACCCAGAGCCATCCCAGGGCTCCCTGGAGCTCCCCAAACCATCCCAGAGCTCCCTGGAGATTCCAGAAGGACCCCAGTGATTCCTGAGTCACCCCAGAGCTTCCTGGAGATCCCAAAACCATCCCAGTGCCCCCTGGAAGATCCCAAAACCATCCCAGTGATTCATGAACCATCCCAGAACCTCCCGGAGATCCCAGCACCGTCCCAGAGCTCCCTGGAGATCCCAGCACCATCCCAGTGATTAGCACCATCCCAGTGATTACTGGAGATCCCAAAACCATCCCAGTGATTCCATCCCAGTGATCCTGAACCATCCCAGAACCTCCTGGAGATCCCAGCACCGTCCCAGAGCTCCCTGGAGATCCCAGCACCATCCCAGTGATTACTGGAGATCCCAAAACCATCCCAGTGATTCCTGAACCATCCCAGAACCTCCTGGAGATCCCAGCACCGTCCCAGAGCTCCCTGGAGATCCCAGCACCATCCCAGTGATTACTGGAGATCCCAAAACCATCCCAGTGCCCCCTGGAAGATCCCAAAACCATCCCAGTGATTCCTCAGTCACCCCAGAGCTCCCTGGAGATCCCAAAACCATCCCAGTGATTCCTGAACCATCCCAGAACCTCCTGGAGATCCCAGCACCGTCCCAGAGCTCCCTGGAGATCCCAAAACCATCTCAGAGCTCCTTGGAGATCCCAGAACCATCCCAGAGATGCCAGCACCATCCCAGAGCTCCCTGGAGATCCCAAAACCATCCCAGTGATTCCAGAACCATCCCAGAGCTCCCTGGAGATCCCAAAACCATCTCAGAGCTCCTTGGAGATCCCAGAACCATCCCAGAGATGCCAGCACCATCCCAGAGCTCCCTGGAGATTCCAGAACCATCCCAGAGATCCCAGCACCATCCCAGAGCCTCCTGCAGATCCCAGTGCTGATCTCCCACCGGATGTCTGAACTTCCCCGTTTCTTTCCCTAATTTAGGAACCAATTTTCATTTGAATTTTAATTTCGGGAGAGACTCCTTCAAGGAGCAGGGAACTCACAGGGACCAGGAATTTCTTGACCTCCTCCATGGCGTGGGCCATGAGGGCGTAGGCCTCGCAGGGGGGCCCGAAGACCTCGATGAAAACGTGCAGGTCCATGTTGAGGTGCGCGTACTTGGGATCGCCGCCCTTGCGCAGCTCCTCCTCCTGGAAAAAAACAATTATTTTATTTTATTTTATTTTAATTTAATTTATTTTAATTTTTATTTGGGATCCCCACCCTTGCGCAGCTCCTCCTCCTGGAAAAAAACAATTATTTTAGTTTATTTTATTTTAATTTAATTTATTTTAATTTTTATTTGGGATCGCCGCCCTTGCGCAGCTCCTCCTCCTGAAAAAAACCCAATTATTTTATTTTATTTTATTTTAATTTTTATTTGGGATCCCTGCCCTTGCGCAGCTCCTCCTCCTGGAAAAAAAACAATATTTATATTTATATTTTATTTTATTTTATTTTATTTTATTTTATTTTTTTTTATTTTTTATTTTTTATTTGGGATCCCCGCCCTTGCACAGCTCCTCCTCCTGCAGAAAACCCAGAATTATTTTATTTTATCTTATTTTAATTTTCATTTGGGATACCCCCCTTTGCAGAGCTCCTCCTCCTGCAGAAAACCCACAGAATTATTTTAGTTTATTTTATTTTAATTTTTATTTGGGATACTCCCTTTTGCGCAGCTCCTCCTCCTGAAAAAACCCATAGAATTATTTTATTTTATTTTAATTTTTATTTGGGATCCCCGCCCTTGCGCATCTCCTCCTCCTGGAAAAAAACCAATTATTTTATTTTATTTTATTTTAATTTTTATTTGGGATCCCCGCCCTTGCGCAGCTCCTCCTCCTGAAAAAAACAATTATTTAATTTTATTTTATTTTAATTTTTATTTGGGATACCCCCCTTTGCAGAGCTCCTCCTCCTGGAAAAAAAACAATTATTTTATTTTATTTTAATTTTTATTTGGCATCCCCGCCCTTGCGCAGCTCCTCCTCCTGCAGAAAACCCAGAATTATTTTATTTTATCTTATTTTAATTTTCATTTGGGATACCCCCCTTTGCAGAGCTCCTCCTCCTGGCAGAAAACCCACAGAATTATTTTAGTTTATTTTATTTTAATTTTTATTTGGGATCTCCCTTTTGCGCAGCTCCTCCTCCTGAAAAAACCCATAGAATTATTTTATTTTATTTTAATTTTTATTTGGGATCCCCCTCTTTACAGAGCTCCTCCTCCTGCAAAAACCCCAGCAGAATTAGTTTATTTTATTTTTATTTTAATTTTTATTTGGGATTTCCACCTCCTGCTAAAAGGCCCAGCAGAATTATTTTATTTTCATTTTAATTTTAATATTTTTAAAATTTTATTTTTATTTGGGATCCCCCTCTTTACAGAGCTCCTCCTCCTGCAAAAACCCCAGCAGAATTAGTTTATTTTATTTTTATTTTAATTTTTATTTGGGATTTCCCCCTTTGTAGAGCTCCTCCTCCTGCTAAAAGGCCCAACAGAATTATTGTACTTTTATTTAATTTTAATTTTGTTTTTATTTTATTTTAATTTTATTTTGATTTTATTTTTAGTTGGGATTCCCCCCCCCCCCCCCCCCCCCCCCTTTGCAGAGCTCTCCCTCCTGCAGAAAAAACCCAGCAGAATGATAAAAAATGGAATTTGTAAAGAATTTTTCAATTTTACAGGAAGCTTCCATGGTTCTGTACACCCGTGTGTACAATTTTTTTTTTAAGATATCTTGAAGACATTTCTGTTTCTCAGGCTGTTTTGCAGTTATTTAAGAAGTTCCAAAGAAGCTGAAAGTATAAAACCTTTTGTGCTGCTCAAGTAAAATCAGAATTAAGCTACAGCTCTGCCCAAAATAAGCAAGAAGAAATAAAAAGAATATTTTTCATATTCTTTTCATATTTTTTTGCTGTTTAAAAACCCCTCCTGGTACTTTGTCATTCAAAATTATTCAAATTTTTTGTGCCCAAAAATTATCAGGCACACATTGCTCCAACATTTCCACTGAACCAGAAGAATTTAAATATTTTAGAGCAGCTAAAAAAAGAGATTTTTAACTTTTTACAGAGAGGAAAAATATCCCTTTAGTGAATGTCCCTTCAGGAGAATAATCCTTATTTTATCAGCTTTTAAATTCATATTTAATTAAAGATTTTTCTTGTTTAATTTTTAATAAAATGCTTGGAGAGCTGCTAATTGTCACCCTTAAATGGGATTTTGTTCTCCCTTACCTTGGCTTTGTCCCTCATGGAACCTTTCCCCAGTACAGAGATTTTAGCACCAGTTTCTTCCTGAAGTCTCTTAATGGTGTTGCCTTGGGGTCCCAAAATCTTCCCAACGAAGTTGAACTGGAAATTAAGGAAAAAAAAACCAAAATAAATCAGCTCCAGAGCTCAAAAATGTCAATAATTTTTTTTTTTTTTTAATGTTGTGTCAGTTGATTTAAAAAAAATAAAAATCACATTTAATTTTTTCCTCGTTTAAGCAAAAAATGTATAGGGAAATTTAAGGTTTGAAAGGAGAATTTAAGATTTGAAGAGAAGATTTAAGTTTTGAAAGGAAAATCCAAGTTTCAAAAGGAAAATCCAGGTTTCAAAAGTAAAATTCAAACTTCAAAGGAAAAATTAAAGTTTTGAAAAGAAAATTCAGGTTTCAAAAGAAAAATTCAGGTTTCAAAAGGAAAATCCAGGTTTCAGAAGGAAAATTCAAACTTCAAAAGGAAAATTCAAACTTCAAAGGAAAAATTCAAGTTTTGAAAAGAAAATCCAGGTTTCAAAAGCAAAATTCAAAATTAATTCAAGCTTCAAAAGGAAAACTCAAGTTTTGAAAAGAAAATTCAAATTTCAAGAGGAAAACTCAAGTTCCAAAAGGAAAATCCAGGCTTCAAAAGGCAAATTCAAGTTTCAAGAGGAAAATTCAAGTTTCAAGAGGAAAATTTAAGTTTCAAGAGGAAAATTCAAGTTTCTAACCTTTCTTTTAATGAAAAACCAAGCTAAATTAAGTGGTTCAATCCCAACATCTGCAGCAGCTTTGCAGCAAACCTTTAAGGAATTAAATGCACAAAAAAATTCAAGTTTTGAAAAGAAAATTCAGGTTTCAAAAGGAAAATTCAAGCTTTGAAAAGAAAATTCAGGTTTCAAAAGGAAAATCCAAGTTTCAAAAGGAAAATCCAGGTTTCAAAAGGAAAATTCAAAATTAATTCAAGCTAAAAAAGGAAAACTCAAGTTTTGAAAAGAAAATTCAAATTTCAAGAGGAAAACTCAAGCTTCAAAAGGAAAATCCAAGCTTCAAAAGAAAAACTCAAGTTTCAAGACAAAAATTCAAGTTGCAAGATGAAAATTTAAGTCTCAAGAGGAAAATTCAAGTTTCAAAAGGAAAATTCAAGCTTCAAAAGAAAAATTCAAGTTTCAAGAGGAAAATTCAAGTTGCAAGATGAAATTTTAATGAAAAACCAAGCGAAATTAAGTGGTAAAGGAAAACTCAAGTTTTGAAAAGAAAATTCAAATTTCAAGAGGAAAACTCAAGTTCCAAAAGGAAAATCCAGGCTTCAAAAGGCAAATTCAAGTTTCAAGAGGAAAATTCAAGTTTCAAGAGGAAAATTTAAGTTTCAAGAGGAAAATTCAAGCTTTGAAAAGAAAATTCAGGTTTCAAAAGGAAAATCCAAGTTTCAAAAGGAAAATCCAGGTTTCAAAAGGAAAATTCAAAATTAATTCAAGCTAAAAAAGGAAAACTCAAGTTTTGAAAAGAAAATTCAAATTTCAAGAGGAAAACTCAAGCTTCAAAAGGAAAATCCAAGCTTCAAAAGAAAAACTCAAGTTTCAAGACAAAAATTCAAGTTGCAAGATGAAAATTTAAGTCTCAAGAGGAAAATTCAAGTTTCAAAAGGAAAATTCAAGCTTCAAAAGAAAAATTCAAGTTTCAAGAGGAAAATTCAAGTTGCAAGATGAAAATTCAAGTTGCAAGATGAAAATTTAAGTTTCAAGAGGAAAATTCAAGTTTCTAACCTTTCTTTTAATGAAAAACCAAGCTAAATTAAGTGGTTCAATCCCAACATCTGCAGCAGCTTTGCAGCAAACCTTTAAGGAATTAAATGCACAAAAATGCAAAGAAAGCTGCACCCGTGGAATTGGCTGCTCCAGAAGCCACGATCCCAGCTCTGCAGCACCACTTACCCTGCAATATCCCAAAAAATTCAATATATTACAAATAAAATCCCTGCAGGCCTGGAGAAAAACCCAAACTACTTCTCGTTTTTCGAAAGAAATCTCTTGGATTTTGGATGAAAAAGCAGATTTAATTCCTGCTGCTGCTTTGGCAGCCAGAAAATCCCACAGAAAAGAGGAAAATCTCTGGGATTTTGTGATTTTTTCTGGCCTCACCTTGGGGTACTGCTTGACAGGGATCAGAACTCGTTCCTTCAGTTTCATATTCTTGTGGGAAAATAAATCCAGGTAGTTTTCTTCTTCATCCTTTTTTGTTGTCTCACCCTTCTGAATTTTTTCAATTTCTAAATAAAAAGAAAATTATATAATAATAGAAATAGATAATAATAATAAATAGATAATAATAAAAAATATGTAATAATAAATATATATAATAATAAATATATAATAATAAAAATATATAATAATAGAAATATAATATAAAAATATTATTATAAATAGGAATATAAATAATAGAATTATCAATAATAATCCAAAAATAATAATGTAAAATATAAACAATAATATAAAATAATATAAATATTAGAAATATAAGCAAACTATATATATTATTATTAATAATATAAATAATAATATAAAAATAGGGCTTCTTTATCTTTTCCTTAAAGAATCATAAGATCAGAGATGGAATCACAAGAACAAAACCCTACAAATGCCAGAAGGAAATTCCTCTGCCTTCCCTTAAATCTGCAAAGAAACCAGCCCAAAATACATACAATTTTAATTTATTTTTGCTAAATTGGGACAGAAATCTGCAATTTTTTATCACCCAACTCACATTTATTTAAAATCTGCCCTTTAATTAGTGGTGGCAACACCTCCAGGCAGATGAGTTTTGGTAAAGTTGAAAATATTCCCAATAAATAGCATTGGAATGGTGGGACTTGGAATGGAATTGTTAGGAATAGAAACACCAGTTTTTAATTTATTATTTAATATTAAATATCTGATTTAATTTTTAAATTTTTTTTTTGTTATTTCCTAGCCCAGTGTGGTGTGGGTTAGAAAATTCTCCCAGCTTCATTTCACTAAATAAATTCAGATTTCTCACCCAAACCATTGTTAAGTGGGTTTTAAACCCTGATGTGTGGGATCTAAAATAGAATTATTTGGAATAGAAACACCAGTTTTTAATTTATTTTTAATATTTAATTAAATATTTGATTTAATATTTTTATGTAATTTAATTTTTTTTTTCCTAGCCCAGTGTGGTGTGGGTTAGGAAATCCTCCCAGCTTCATTTGATGAAATAAATTCAGATTTCTCACCCAAACCATTCCTAGGTGGGTTTTAAACCCTCAGGTGTGGGATCTAAAATAGAATTATTTGGAATAGAAACATCAGTTTTAAAATTTCTTATTTAATTTAATTTTTAAATTAATTTTTAAACTAAAATTTTAAATTTGTTTTATTTCCTAGCCCAGTGTGGTGTGGGTTAGGAAATTCTCCCAGCTTCATTTGATGAAATAAATTCAGATTTCTCACCCAAACCATTCCTAGGTGGGTTTTAAACCCTCAGGTGTGCAGCCATAAAATCGAGTCCCAAAAATCCTTAATTCAACAACACAACCCCAAATATTTCATCTCCCAAAATTAAGATTTTTTTTGCTTGTGGTGAATTAAAAATGAGTTTTAAAACCCCAGTGAGGTGGCCTGGGACAGCCCCAATTACCTGCTGGAATGAGGTCATTAAGGGAAATTAATTAGGGACTGGCAGACCCAGACCTGCTGGAAATTCAGATTTCACAGGAGATGGAAAATCCTCTCCAGGCATTTCCGAGTTAATAATTCCATTTCCCCCTGGATTTCCCTTTTCAGGGATAATAAAATCACAATTTTTATTTCAAGGCCAACAAATCCAGGAGAAGTTCCCCCAAGTTTGGAGTCAATCCATTGTTAACAACCCCAAATTCCTGCTCATCCTTTGGTCCAACAGAAAAAAAAAAACCAAATTGATCATAATAAATCACATCATAAATATCCATTAAATCCTGATTTCAGGCTCTTTATCAGGAGAGGTGAAAAATCAAATTGTGTCATTTCACCAACAAACCCAAGGCTTGTAAATTGAATTTCTGAGCATTTTTCCTAGGCAAAAAGACACTTCCCAAGGCTTGTAAATTGAATTTCTGAGCATTTTCCAAAGGAAAGAGAGACTTCCCAAGGCTTGTAAATGGAATTTCTGAGCATTTTCCAAAGGAAAGATACTTCCCCCGACGTGTAAATAGAATATTTGAGAATTTTTCCTAGGGAAAGATACTTCCCAAGGCTTGTAAACTGAATTTCTGAGCATTTTCCAAAGGAAAGAGACACTTCCCAAGGCTTGTAAATGGAATTTCTGAGCATTTTTCCTAGGGAAAGAGACACTTCCCAAGGCTTGTAAATGGAATTTCTGAGCATTTTTCCTAGGGAAGAAGACACTTCCCAAGGCTCATAAATTGAATTTCTGAGCATTTTCCAAAGGAAAGATACTTCCCAAGGCTTGTAAATGGAATTTCTGAGCATTTTCCAAAGGAAAGAGACACTTCCCAAGGCTTGTGAATGGAATTTCTGAACATTATTCCTAGGGAAGAAGACACTTCCCAAGGCTCATAAATTGAATTTCTGACATTTTTCCTAGGGAAAGAGACACTTCCCAAGGCTCATAAATTGAATTTCTGAGCATTTTCCAAAGGAAAGAGAGACTTCCCAAGGCTCATAAATTGAATTTCTGAGCATTTTCCAAAGGAAAGATACACTTCCCAAGGCTTGTAAATGGAATTTCTGAAAACATCTGTGAAAATGCATCCTGCAGACTCACAAGAAGTGTTCCTTACACACGCCCCCAGAACAAAAACCCCCTCAAGCTCCCTTGGTAAAACCGAACGAAACGCGCATTAATTACTGCTAAACTCAAAGATTAAAACGCAATTAAGCACGGGGATTTCCTGCCTCCTGGAAGCAGCCTGGAGAGCTCTGCAGACCAGTGCATCCCAGTTGAGAGGCAGCAGAATCCATCCCTGCCTGCTGCCGCAGCTGCAGGAACAGCTGGAATTGGCTGGGAGGCCACGGGAACGCAGAGAGTGACGGGAAGGAAACGGAATTCAAACCAGGCGGCGGCAGCTCCGCGCCTGGGAACGCAGAATGTAAGGAGGAAGGAGCAGAGGGATTCCAAGCTCGGGGAATTCCAGGATCTGGGAATGCCAAACTTTGGGAATTCCAAACTTCTGGGAATTCCAGGCTCTGGGAATTCCAAACTTTGGGAATTCCAAGCTCTGAGAATTCCAGGATCTGGGAATGCCAAACTTTGGGAATTCCAAGATCTGGGAAATCCAGGCTCTGGGAATTCCAAACTTTGGGAAATCCAAACTTTGGGAATTCCAAGCTCTGAGAATTCCAGGATCTGGGAATGCCAAACTTTGGGAATTCCAAGATCTGGGAAATCCAGGCTCTGGGAATTCCAAACTTTGGGAATCCCAAGATCTGGGAAATCCAGGCTCTGGGAATTCTAAGCTCTGGGAATTCCAGGCTCTGAGAATGCCAAACTTTTGGGAATTCCAAACTTCAGCAATTCCAAGCTCTGGGAATTCCAAACTTTGGGAAATCTAAGATCTGGGAATTCCAAACTCTGGGAATTCCAGGATCTGGGAATGCCAAACTTTTGGGAATTCCAAACTTTTGGGAATTCCAAGCTTCAGCAATTCCAAGCTCTGGGAATTCCAAACTTTGGGAAACCTAAGATCTGGGAAATCCAGGTTCTAGGAATGCCAAACTCTGGGAATTCCAGGATCTGGGAATGCCAAACTTTGGGAATTCCAAGCAGGCTCTGGGAATTCCAAGCTTCAGCAATTCCAAGCTCTGGGAATTCCAAGATCTGGGAAATCCAGGCTCTGGGAATTCCAGGCTTCAGCAATTCCAAGCTCTGGGAATTCCAAACTTTGGGAATTCTAAGATCTGGGAAATCCAGGCTCTGGGAATTCCAGGCTCTGGGAAGGTCAAACTCTGGGAATTCCAGGCTCTGGGAATTCCAAGCTCTGGCAATTCCAGGCAGCCCCAGGCCCAAGGAGAGCCTGGAAGGAGGTGCGGAAGGATAAAATCCCGGCGGCGGTGCCCTGGATGTGACACCAGGAGCAGCTGTGGGACACCCGGAAGGCCAAGGTGTCCACAGCTTCCCACTCCAGAGGATTTTTGGGAGCAGGTTCCCTGCTTGCCACGGGGAATGTCAGCAGCTGGCAGCACGAGTGGCTTTTCCAGGGATTCCTGAGGGGCAGGGATGGGCTCAGCAGGATTCCCAGGGGGCAGGGAAAGCTCAGCTGCTGCTCCTGAGCTATTCCTTAGGAATCAAAATCCATGGAAATGCCAGCCTGCAGCTCAGCTGGGCTCTGGGAGAACATTGGTTTGTCAGAATGAAAATGTCACCTGGAAAATCAAGCAGAATGATCCCTAAAAAAATCCTAAACTCCAAAGAATTTGGGGGTGGCACCTCTGAGGAAAGCAGAGCCTCCTCCTCCATCCTTCCCTGCTGCCCAGCTGGTTTTTCTCGGGAAGGGGAAGCAGTTCCCAGCCAGATTCCAAGAATTTGGCAATCCTAATCCCACTGTTTCCCACCCCAAAATACATCCCCAGCCTGGGATTCCAGCCTGGCACTCCTGGGCAGGCAGCTCTGCTGGGAAGGGAGGGCACTGCCAGGAGAAGGGGAGGGAAAGGTGAGATTTGGGATGTGGCACAGCGGGGACAAACTCCTGGGATGGCAGCGGGAACGGGAACGGCCACGGCAGCAGGAATGGCCACTGAGGTGGGAATGGCCACTGAGGTGGGAATGGCCACTGAGGTGGGAATGGGAATGGCCACAGCTCTGGGAATGGCCACTGAGGTGGGAATGGGAATGGCCACAGCTCTGGGAATGGCCACTGAGGTGGGAATGGCCACTGAGGTGGGAATGGGAATGGCCACAGCTCTGGGAATGGCCACTGAGGTGGGAATGGGAAGGTGGGAATGGGAAGGTGGGAATGGGAAGGTGGGAATGGGAATGGCCACAGCTCTGGGAATGGCCACTGAGGTGGGAATGGGAAGGTGGGAATGGCCACTGAGGTGAGAATGGGAAGGTGGGAATGGCCACTGAGGTGGGAATGGGAAGGTGGGAATGGCCACTGAGGTGGGAATGGGAAGGTGGGAATGGGAATGGCCACAGCTCTGGGAATGGCCACGGCGGTGCCAGCAGTTGAGAACATTGCCATGGCTGAACAAAACAGAAGTTGAAAAGTGCAAAGTGAAATGATTCCAGAACAAGCCAGCCTGAGAGAGCTGGGGACAGCTCCAGGCGGCAGCTTGGGGACAGGATATCCATTGGAAGGACAGGAATTGAGGGAATCCCTGTCAGGAGAGCCTGGACTGCCCGTGGAACCAGCTTCAGGGTGACCCCTCTCACCCAGCGACCTCAGCCCTCTCCAATAATCCCTGCTTGGCTCCCAGGAGCCACCACCCACCCGTGGGACATTCCCAGCCCTTCCCCATT
This sequence comes from Onychostruthus taczanowskii, assembly GCF_017590055.1. Taxonomy (NCBI): domain Eukaryota; kingdom Metazoa; phylum Chordata; class Aves; order Passeriformes; family Passeridae; genus Onychostruthus; species Onychostruthus taczanowskii. The sequence continues at coordinate 1,648,672 of NW_024503235.1, forward strand.
CCAGGGATGCACAGCCTGGATCTGGCCTGAATCCAGCAGGGAATTCCGTGGGGGAGTCCCCCAGCACCTCCAGCTGCTCCTTCCTGCCCCCATTCCCACCCCTCCTGGAATGCCACAGCTCACACATCCTTGGGATGCTCAGCTCTTTTCCCGTGGTTTCTCCATGAAATAAAACCGGCTAGAATTCCTAAAAAAATCCCAAAACCCCACAGCTGGCTGACACACAGGTGGGATATCTCCCTTTTCCCAAAGCAGGGAAGCAGAGAGGGTTGTGCACTTCACACCTCCCCTGCTCTTTCCACAGCATAAACACAAAGGAAAAAAGAAAAAAAAAAAGGATTTTCTTGTTCCTATGGAAAAGGAAGGTCACACAGACCCCAAATGCCAGGAGGGAAATGTGGATTATATTTGAAAATGCAAGAAATCCCAATTTTCAGTTTCTCTTTAGGATAACAGAACCCTCAGTGCAGCCACTTCCATACCAGAGTCCATGGAATTAATAAGAATCCCTTCACTGCCAGGCCTTTGCTCCCAAGAAAAGCCAAAAAAAAATTATAAATACCCCTTTAAAAATATAAAACCACCACAGTATTTTCGACAACTTGATGTTGTTTAAAAGAAATGAACACAGAATTCCAGCAGGGCTCCCTCCCTGAGGCAGGCAGCCGGAGCAACTTCCACTCCTGGGAAGGAAAAAAAGGCTGGAATAAAAATTCTGCTGACAGCCAGGATCATCCCTGCCTCTGGAAATCATTTTGGTGGAGCTGTGCTGGCTCTGTGCATCACAGAGCTGAAATTCCAAGGAATCCTGAGCACTCTGGGGCTCATCCAGGCAAAAAAAAATTCCCTAAATCCACCATTTTACCTCAAATTCTTCCTCATTGCTTTCCTGCTCGGCTCACCCTGACCTGGGACTGGGAACGCTCCCAAAAAAAAATTAAAAAGTGATTTTCAAAATACCCACGGCTGGAGCTGCTCCAGTTTTAAATCTCTCGAAGCTGCAATCATTAAATTAATAAAAAATTAATTAATTTTTTAAAAACCCCTCCTAAATGCCTGTTCCACCCTCAGGTGGAGGAGGCTCTGCAGGATGCTGCTTTTGGGTGGGAATTTGCAAACTCCTCGGGTTTCCTTCGCCTGGGAGGCGTCAGAGCTGAAGAATTTCGTTAATCAGGATCATTAAACTGATGGAAAATCGGATTATAAAACTCATTTATTGAGATCAAGGTGCTGCTGTGATGGGTTGTTTGCACAATGGGAGAGACAGCAATTCCCAAGAATTATTCCTTGCATAAAACAAGCTCCTAAAACCTCCAGAGCTGCACCAAAACTCTGCTTTTTTTAAGCCCCGGCAAAATAAAGAATTAAAAAAAGAGCAGGCGGAGAAAGAAAGAATTTTTAAAATTCCAATTAATAGTTTTAAATTGTTAATTAAAAATAATTGAATTAAATAAAGTATTCTTAAATAAATCATTATTGAATAAATTATTAAAATCTGATCAATTAAAATAAAATTTAATGATTCAATTAATTAAAATAATTTAGATATTCCAATAAATATAATTTAAAATCCCAATAAAAACTAAAAAATTAAACCAATAAACAATACTATTATTAATAATAGTAATGATAGTAATATTATTAATAATAAAATAATAAAAATAAGAATAAAATAATAAAAATTAAATCATAATAACGTTAATAATTATGATGATGAGGATAACAATTTTAAGAGCAGGTGGAAAAAAAAATTTTTAAAAAGCACAAGTGGAAATTAATAATGATAATGTTAAAAGCAGGAGGAAAAAATAAATAATTTTTAAAAGCACTAGTGGAAATTAATAATGATAATAATAGTAGTAGTAGTGGTAATAATAATAATAATAATAATAATAATTACTATTATTATTAATATTATTGCAGGTGGGAAATAAATAATTTTTTAAATCACCGGTGGTGATGAAATCTGAGCAGATCCTTGCTCTGGGAGCCTCCCAGCACACAGAGGTTGGCAATATTTGAACCGGTTCCCGTTTTTGGCAGCGGAACGGGCCGGGGCTGCAGGGGGAGATCCGGGAACAGCCGGGCCGAGCCGGGCCGGGCACAGCCGAGCCGAGCCGAGCCGAGCCGGGCACAGGCGAGTCCAGCCGAGCCGGGCCGAGCCGACCCAGGCCGGGCCGAACCAAGCCGAGCCGCCAGGACTGGGCAGCGCCGGGAAGGAAGGCTCGGCTGGGCTCAGAACAAAGCCTGCCATTTCCAGCCCAGCTCGGCACTCCCAGCAGGGAAAAATCCCCGCCCGGTACAAAAGAACCATTTTAAGGTTCTTTTTTAGCTCCTCTGTCCCCAGGGGTGGGAGGGCTGCCCTGATTTCGCCGAGGACAGAGCTGCTTTTCTTCCCCACAGCTGTTTTTTGGGGTTTTATGGGAATCGCGTTACCCGATATTTCGGTGTTTAACCCTTGTCAGTAAGGACAGGAGCTGTCCCCAAAGCAGGACAGGTCACCAGAAGGGGCCAAGGGGACATTCCACCCCCGGACTGCCACCCTAGGAACTGGAAGGAGCTCGGGGATGGGCTGGTGACGAACGGGGCATCGCTTGTTTCTCCCTCAACACAAAATAATTAAAAACCTACCCTGTATCTCACACTACTACCCATATCACCATCCCAAACCTTGAAAAACAAATCCTACAAAAACAGAATATCCCTAAAAACCCCATTTTTTTTAAAATTATAATTGTGACCATCAAAATTATCATTATTTATTAGCGTATTTACCATTACCGTCACGTTTTATTTCAATTATTAAACGCTTCTCTCATGGGTTTTCATTCTCTTCATTCTGCCTGGCTGAGGCCACACCACAACCAACACAATAAAACCACCAATAAAACACACGCAGAACTCGCTGCTCTGCGGATTAAGCTGCGATCACACAGGGAAATATCTCATTTTAACCCCGTCTCGCTCCGGAGCCACAACGGCCACCGGGACCCGCTGCCCGCCCGTGCCCGCCCCGGTACCTGCGCTGAGGAGCTGCATGGCGTGCGTGAAGGACGGGTCCAGGCTGTCCTTCTCGGCCATCAGCTCGGGCAGGTACTTGTTCTCGGGCTCCATCTTGCCGCCAACCATACCGCCCGAACCACCGGAGCCTGAGGCCCCACCGGCCCCACCGGGAGGCGGCTGCGCTCCGCTGGCGGCCCCGCGGGCCCCTCCGCCACGGGGCGGTCGGCGCGGCTGCG
>NW_024503235.1:1652310-1655422 GCF_017590055.1 Onychostruthus taczanowskii
GCCCTGTCCTCGAGACAAACGACCGGCGGGGTCGTCGCGGCGCTGCATGAGGCGGTGCCCGGGGAGGGGAAGCGGGGCCGGGCCGGGGACGGCGGCGGGAGCGCAGCGGCCACACCGCCCGCGCAGCGGCCGGGCCGGAAGTGCCGCGCCGGAAGCTCCGCCCCCTCCCGGGGTGTGTGTGTGTGTCTGTCTGTCTGTGTGGTGTGTCTGTCTGTCTGTCTGTGTGTCTGTCTGTATGGTGTGTGTCTGTGTGGTGTGTGACCGGAGTGTGTGTCTGTCTGTCTGTCTGTGTGGTTTGTCTGTGTGGTGTGTGTGTCTGTCTATGTGGTTTGTGTGTCTCTGTGTGTGTGTCTGTCTGTATGGTGTGTGTCTGTGTGGTGTGTGTGTCTGTCTGTCTGTGTCTGTGTGGTTTGTGTGTCTCTGCGTGTGTGTGTGGTGTGTGTGAGGGGGGATCCGCCGCGGGAGCGCTCCGCGCATGCGCCTGGTGGAATGGCGCGGTGCCGGTGTTGGAAGCGGCGGCGTGAGGGGAGCCGTGGGAGCGGGGGGCGATGGAGGCAGGGAATCGTGCATGTGGGAAGAGGACAGCTCATCCAGTCAGCGCGGCGCTGCCGGAATCCCTCAGCAGCGTCACGTAGCGCCGCTAAATGCGGTGACTCCGTCGCCTCCCCAAGCAGCCCCTCCCAATGTCTGGCCGCCCGGACGGCAAAAGAAATCTTAATATCTGCTGTGAATCTGCCCTGTCTCAGCTTGAGGCCGTTTCCTCTCAGTAAGGTCACTCTTCACACAGTAAAAAAGACCGGCCCCACCTCATCCACAGCTCCTGGCATTTTGCGCCTGGTTTTGGCAGGCGCTTGTGGAGAGCGATGAGGTTCCCCTTAAGCCTCCTCTTAAGATTAAACCCAGCTCCCCCAGCCGCTCCTGACAAGGCATTTTCTTAGACCTTTCACGAGCCTTTGAGGGGCCCAGAACTGAACGCAGTAAAGAGTAAACAGAATATATAAAATCGAAGTTGTGAGAGGACCGATGATGGCATGAGGAGCGCGGGCGGGATTCGAACCCGCGGCCACACGCGAACCGTCGACTGCAGGACTCGAACCGGCGGCTCTGCGCATGCGCGCTCCGAGTTCCCGCCAGGCGGCGGCGGTCAGGCGCGGGAAGGGGCTGAGGGGGAACCGGCACCGGCACCGGGCCATGGCACCGAGACTTTGGCCTGTCCGGCTCACAGCGCTGCCCTGAGGTACAGGGGTAGTGCTGTGAGGGCTCAGCGTGTCCCCTGGGCCTCCAGAGTCCAGCAGTGCCCTGTGGGAGCGAAGCCCTCACGGTCCTGTGGGGCACAGCCCGCTCTGGGGACGAGCCCTCGGTGTCCCTGAAGGACGGAGCTGCTCTTATCAGGTGGTGTCACACAGTGCTGAAGAAAGAAAGAAAGAAAAGAGCCCTAAGGTCTGTGATTATCAGAGTTTATGTGACTCCAGTTATGACTTTGCAGAGCCATTAAACCCAGCAAAGTGGCACTGAGCAGCTTCTCTGTGTATTTTGAGGGACAAAGGTTTGCTGGTTCTTTTTTTCTCACCCTCAGTTTTGCCCTTTCATTGATGATTCTTCGGGTTTCTTTGTTGATGGGGTTGGGCAAGGAGTCGGACTTGGTCGCCCCTATGGGTCCCTTCCAACTTGAGGTATTCTATAAATGCAAAAAAGGCTTTTTTTGCAGGGGTTTCTGTTATTGCGTGTGGAGGCAGCACTTCACCAGCACAGACACACTCCAGGCGCTGCAGCAGCTTAAACTGGTACAAAACACGGCCCTCTATTAATAACTCCACAGTCAGAGCACGTGAAATGGGAAGACAAGAGCTTCACAATTGGGGAAATCGCACATCTCCTCCAGCCTGCGCTGGAAACAAGGGATCCTCATTCACCCACCTCTCCCTGAGCTGTGAGATGCCACCCGAGGCTGGGGACACCGCGCTGGCTCCACCTGGCACTTGGTGGCCCCAGCTGGGGCCGGCGGCTCTGAGCGAGCTCCGGCACAACCCCAGCAGGACTGTGACGGGAACCGCCTCCCTTTTCCAGCTGGGATTGGGAAGCGGGCGTTGATAAGCACCGTCACGCCCAGCCAGGTCGCAGGGGTGTCCGGCCGGGATCCCGCTCCCAGCCACGGAACGCAGCGGGGAAGCGGATCCAGGGCTCCTTGATTCCACCGTGGGCTGGCGCTCCCACGGGGGACGGGGCTGGAGGCAGCCCGTGTGTTCCTGACCCAGGAACCTGCTCCCCAATCCCGGTTCCAGTTCCCGGTCCCGCCTCAGGCTCAGGGAAGCGGAAGCCGTGGGAACCCCCGCGAGGACCGATCCACTGACCGCAGTGGGGAGGAGCGGGCTGTACCACTGCGCTGCCGGGAGAGGGGGGGATGCTGGCGTGGAAGGCTCCGCGTGCACGTGCGGCCAGCGGGCCGGTCCAAGTGTGGGAGGGCTGCGGGGGGGTCCGGGAGGTACCAAGGGTGACTGGGGACGGTCAGGGCGAGCCGCCTCCGGGCTATACCAATGCCCAAAGGCGGGGGGGAAGGCCTGTACCATGGATATAAGGGGGGGGTTGCTGTAAAAGCAGCGGGATGGAAGGAGCTGTTCTTCGCTGCGTGGAGCGGGTTGCTCAAGGTATTATCTAACCTGGCTTCGAGCAATTCCAGGCTCGGGGCATTCCACACCCTGTGCCAGTGCCTCGCCACGCTCACAAGGAAGAATTTCCTCCTCGTACCTAATCTCTGTTGTTCCCTATCTTGTCACTGCAGCTCGTGACGAGGATCCCTCCGCTTTCCCTGGAGGCCACTCCAGACACTGAAAAGTGCTGCGAGGTCCTCACGCAGCCCTCCATTCCCTGCTCTTTCCCCCTCCCCCCCCACTCCTCGAATGGACGCGCCCAGCGCGCTGCCCCGGGGCGTGGGCGCGTGTGGGCGGACCGTACCACTGTTGCCGGCCGTGGGTGCGAGGGGCGGGCCGTACCACGGGGCCGCGGGCGGGAGGGGGGGGCGCGGCCTGTGCGCGAGGAGCCGTGTGGCGGCGCGCGGGCTCTCGGTGTCTCCGGCCGGACCGGGCCCAGCGCAGCCCCAGCCCCGTCACGGGCC